>NW_022437296.1:0-257 GCF_009761245.1 Sapajus apella
TTTTTTTTTTTTTTTTTTTTTTTACCCCATCCCAACAAATTTTTTTTTTTTTTTTTTTTTTTTTTTAATTTTAAAATTAAGGCCATTCTTGCAGGAATAAAGTGGTATCACATTGTGGTTTTGATTTGTATTTCCCTGATCATTATTGATGTTGAGCATTTTTTCATATGTTTGTTGGCCAATTGTACATCTTTTTTCCCCCATTTATTGATTTTATTGCATTTTAGGTTTTGGGGTACATGTGAAGAACATGCAAG
>NW_022437296.1:80257-80567 GCF_009761245.1 Sapajus apella
TTGTGAATGGAAGTTTGTTCTTGATTTGGCTCTCTTTAAGTCTGTTATTGATGTATAGGAATGCATGTGATTTTTGCACCTTGATTTTGTATCCTGAGACTTTGCTGAACTTGCTTATCAGTTTCAGGAGATTTGCGGCTGAGACGATGGGGTCTTCTAGATATACAATCATGTCGTCTGCAAATAGAGACAATTTGACTTCCTCCTTTCCTATTTGAATGCCCTTTATTTCTTTTTCTTGCCTGATTGCTCTGGCTAGAACTTCTAATACTATATTGAATAGGAGTGGTGATAGAGGGCATCCTTGTCT
>NW_022437297.1:0-309 GCF_009761245.1 Sapajus apella
ATGGTGATGCATGCCTGTAATCCCAGCTACTCAGGAGGCTGAGGTGGGAGAATCACTTGAACCCAGGGGGCAGAGGTTGCGGTGGCGGAGATTGCACTATTGCACTCCATCCTGGGCAACAAGAGCGAAACTCTGTCTCAAAAAAACAAAATAAGTAAATAAAAATTCAAGTGAAGTAAAATGAAAGCATTGGGGAATGAGCTTGCCATGGGATATTAAGAAGCTTCTCAAGCACAACTGCCTAAGTTCAAATTACCACAGTTACGCCTAGGAGGAAGATGTGAGTTTTTTTTTTTTTTAATTCTTATT
>NW_022437297.1:80309-80505 GCF_009761245.1 Sapajus apella
GCTTGCTTGTTCACAAAAGATTTTATTTTTCCTTTGCTTATGAAGCTGATTTTGGCTGGATGTAAAATTCTGGGTTGAAAGTTCTTTTCTTTAAGGATGTTGAATATTGGCCCCCACTCTCTTCTGTCTTGTAGGGTTTCTGCTGAGAGATCTGCTGTGAGTCTGATAGGCTTCCCTTTATGAGTAACCTGACCTT
>NW_022437298.1:0-299 GCF_009761245.1 Sapajus apella
ATACTGCGTCAGCACATAGTAAAGCACTCAGAAACTGAAAGGACAAAAAGGAAACATAGATTTTTTTTTTTTTTTTTTTTTTTTTTGAGACGGAGTTTCACTCATGTTACCCAGGCTGGAGTGCAATGGTGCGATCTCGGCTCACCGCAACCTCCGCCTCCTGGGTTCAGGCAATTCTCCTGCCTCAGCCTCCTGAGTAGCTGGGATTACAGGCACGCACCACCATGCCCAGCTAATGTTTTGTATTTTTAGTAGAGACGGGGTTTCACCATGTTGACCAGGATGGTCTCGATCTCTAC
>NW_022437298.1:80299-80487 GCF_009761245.1 Sapajus apella
ATTTTTAGTAGAGACGGGGTTTCACCATGTTGACCAGGATGGTCTCGATCTCTTGACCTCGTGATCCACCCGCCTCGGCCTCCCAAAGTGCTGGGATTACAGGCGTGAGCCACCGCGCCCGGCGGTTTTTATATTTCTTAAACATTACAATTCTATAAAATAATTGTGCTGTTGATTATTGGCCTCAG
>NW_022437299.1:0-171 GCF_009761245.1 Sapajus apella
TCAAATGAAAGAAGTAATACACAGAGGTTGGGTGCGGTGGTTCACACCTGTAATCCCAGAACTCTGGGAGGTAGAAGTGGGTGGATCACCTGGGGTCAAGAGTTCGAGACCAGCCTGGCCAACATGGTGAAACCCGGTTCCTACTAAAAATACAACAACAACAACAAATTA
>NW_022437299.1:80171-80434 GCF_009761245.1 Sapajus apella
CTCCTGGGTTCAAGCAATTCTCCTGCCTCAGCCTCCCGAGTAGCTGGGACTACAGGCGTGTGCCACCATATCCAGCTAATTTTTGTATTTTTAGTAGAGACGGGGTTTCACCATGTTGACCAGGATGGTCTCGATCTCTTGACCTCATGATCCACCTGCCTCGGCCTCCCAAAGTGCTGGGATTACAAGCGTGAGCCACCGCGCCCGGCCTAATTTTTGTATTTTTAGTAGAGAGAGTTTCACCATACTGGCCAGGCTGATCT
>NW_022437300.1:0-156 GCF_009761245.1 Sapajus apella
ACCACACGCCTCACAGGCCAGGCAGGACACCCAGCCCCCTCCCCTCCCTCCCAGGTACCTCATAGATGCCATCATGTGACTGAAGGCAGGGTCCCTGGCCACCTCTGAACCTCTGAAGCACTACCGCCAGCCAGCAGGCTCAGGCACCTTGGCCTG
>NW_022437300.1:80156-80389 GCF_009761245.1 Sapajus apella
ATCCTCTG
Source organism: Sapajus apella (assembly GCF_009761245.1). Taxonomy (NCBI): domain Eukaryota; kingdom Metazoa; phylum Chordata; class Mammalia; order Primates; family Cebidae; genus Sapajus; species Sapajus apella. The sequence goes on from NW_022437300.1 coordinate 80,165, forward strand.
TGGGTCTCCCTTGCCCTACAGATAAGATCTAGATGCTACCGTTTTCCTTGAAGGAAGATGATCAAATGAGAGCAAATGTGTAAACACCCAGCTCACAGTCGGTGTGGAACAAAGTGTGCCTTCCTACCCGTCCTCACTTTGCTCTTATTACTCAGCAAAATCTGAGGATGTCAGCAACACTCAGGCCAATCCAGGAGCCCCAGGGGCCAGCGTGGTGGTGGCCTT
>NW_022437301.1:0-80193 GCF_009761245.1 Sapajus apella
GGGAGGGGAGGGGAGAGGAGGGGAGGGGAAGGGAGGGGAGGGGAGGGGAGAGGAGGGTAGAAGGGAAGGGAAGAAAAGATTGTTATCAGTCTTGAAATCCTGGTCCTGGTGTGCCCTAAGAAGTATCAATTTAGGTGCTGCAGTGATGGAGAGTCTTTGCAAGGCTTCCTTTCTGAATTTGAACTTGCAGACAGGGCCACAGGCTAATGAAAGAATTAACTGAAGTGTGTCTGATACATCTGCAACTTTTCAGCAAATGACTCCCCACCCATCCAGAATGTCCCCACCCTGCCCTTCTCTTGCTCAGAGCCCTAGTGGGAGAATGAGCAATACTGTGCCCCTCTGATGTGCTATGTTGGCTAACAAGTAAACAGCATACGCTCCCTCTGAAGGGAAGGAGGCATTACAGACTTCCTGGAAGGCCTAGAGGGAGATTCATTTCAGGGGTGGAGGGGCATAGAGCCTTATCAATTTCCCTAAAACTCCACCCTATAGACAAACCCCTTCTCGTAAGGAGTATCCCACTTTGTTACACCTCTGAAACCCCACAAAAATCTCTTTCGGTTATCATCGTCAACCACTTGTCTGCTTGTCTCAGTCTTGGGAAATTTTGTCGTAATGCCTATAACAGTGTAGCAGAGGAGAACTGTTGTAGTCTTCTTTTTTGAGATTGAGTCTTGCTCTCTCACGTAGACTGGAGTGCGGTGTCTCGGCTCACTGCAACCTCCGCCTCCCAGGTTCAAGCGATTCTCCTGCCGCAGCCTCCCAAGTAGCTAAGATTACAGGCACATGCCACCATGCCTGGCTAAATTTTTTGTATTTTTAGTAGAGATGGGGTTTCACCATGTTGGCCAGGATGGTCTTGATCTCCTGACCTTGTGATCCGCCTGCCTTGGCCTCCCAAAGTGCTGGGATTACAGGTGTGAGCCACCACGCCTGGCAAACTGCTATAGACTTCTATAGTGTGGTGATTATTTGAAAGCTCCTTTATTTTCTTCTCTCCATCTAGGCAACACATCAGACTGGTTTGATAAGGGCCAAAGTCTGGAGGAAGAAGTAGCAAGGGGCTTCACTCCCTTGGCATCCTTTCCCCTTTCCTTCCCTGCCATGACCTGGGGATTCCAGAAGGAGCCTGCAAGGGTAACAAAATCCTGAGTCGAGGTTGTAGCTCTTTGAACATGAAAGTATCAGTAGGAGTCTGAGGTCAGAGTGGTGGGGAAGGGGTGGGTTAGTAGAAGAGGCTTAGGTCATACTTTACAGCCTGGTTTTCCAAGGGTCAAAAATTCTGTTCTGTCTTATCAGTCAAGTTAAAAAAGAAAAGGGATAGAAAATTGGAGAGAAAGGTAAGTGGAAACCAACTCAACAACATAGGGGGATATACTCAGATTGTATTCTGAGAGGGCCACACCATGTAAATTAAAAAAACATACTTGGGCTGGGCGCAGTTTGGTTCAGGCCTGTAATCCCAGCACTTTGGGAGGCCGAGGTGGGCGGATCACAAGGTCAAAAGATCAAGACCATCCTGGCCAACATGGTAAAACCCCGCCTCTACTAAAAATACAAAAATTAGCCGGGCGTATTGGGACGTGCCTGTAATCCCAGCTACTCAGAAGACTGAGGCAGGAGAATTGCTTGAACAAGGGAGTTGGAGGTTTCAGTGAGCCGAGATCGTGCCACTGCACTCCAGCCTGTTAACAGAGCAAGACTCCATCTCAAAAAGAAAAAAAAAAGAACAGCACTATACAAGAAGAATTCTCTGTGATGATGGCAGTGTTCTATATATGCATCATCCCATATAGTAGCCACATGTGGTTGTCAAGCACTTGAAATCTGGCTGCTATGATTGAGAAACTGAATTTTCAATTTAATTTCACTTCTTTGTTTAAATTGAAAACTAGTAGCTAGTGGCTACCTTATGAACGAGCACAGGTCTGGGATTACTACATTCTCTGGGTTCAAAGCCCCATTCTGCCTCTTGTTGGCTAGGAGACCTTTGTGAATTACTTAACTGCTCTGTGCTTCAGTTTAACCATCTGTGAAATGAAAATAATAAGAGTTCTCACAGGATGGTTGTGGGGATCATATGAGTTAACAGACATGTGTGTGTATTTATAAAGTGATTAGAGAAGTACCTGGTACATAACAAGTGCTATGTATACATTTTTTCCAATTAGAGACACTCAGTGGAGAAACATTCCCTACCCACTGTGGGCCCTCTGCAGAGGGAAAGAAGCCTCTCACGGCTACAGAGACAGCAGATAGAAGTCTAACACTCTTCTTAAGTCAGACTTTAGAAGAAATGCAGTTCAAACCACTGCCCTTGTCATGGAAGGCTGAAAGCAGCGTATGTGGCAGAAGGAGGCACTCAACCCTAGCCACTATCTGGTTGTAGCTCTTCATCACAGACACACAGAACACTCCTCATCTTTTCAAGCTCATCCAATTATAGGCAAGTGAGATAATTCCTGCAGACAGACGCCACCATCCTCAGCAGTGGGAAAGACAGTGAAGTGGCATGATAAGAAGAGTTTGGGGGGCAATAGCCACAGAAATCTGAATTTGAATCCCGGTCTATCCACTAACTGATAGAGTGAGATTAGGCAAGGGACTTACCTTCTCTGTGCCTCAATTTCTCCACCTGTGAAGTGGAGATATATTAATTTATATCTTCCAAGATTGGTGTGATTGATGATTGAAGGAGTAATATAAGCAAAGCACTCAGTACCAGTGCCTGGTAGGTTCTACTTTTATCATCCATGTCTGTATGTTGGAATGAGAACCAGTCCAAGGTGAATGAGTGAATGAAGCGATTTCACAATCCAACATCAACAAACTCTCTGAGCTCAGATTGGGGGATAAGGAAGTCTACTTTCTAATGCCCAGAAAAGCAGAAATCAATTGTAAAACCAGGACTAACCCCAGTCCCACTGCCTTTTAGCTCCAGGCCAGGCAGCACGAGAGAGCTCTTCCAAAGAGCCTGCTGGCAACTAATTTCTGATGGAGTTGTTGAGTTTTTTTTGTTGTTGTTGTTGTTTTTGTTTTTTCATCAATCACTCTCCATGTAGGAAGCAGAAGTGCAAATTACTTTATTAAAAGCACTCACACATAACTGGACACATTTACATATTAAGCAGGCAACTGAGACACTAATCTTTCTATTTTATGTACAGCGGTAATCACTACTCAGCATTAGAACGCTTGTTAAATACTCAGCGTACTACAGAGAACTCTCAAATCTTTGCAAACTACAGGTGACAATGTAAAAGTACTCCCATTCACAAACTGGATGTAATCCCCCTCAGCATCCCTTAGACCCTGGTGACAGTGTATGCAGGCTTCTCGGAGCTCATTCAAGTCAACTCCAAGCATAGACAAAGATATGACTGCTGGTCTTTCAGCACGAATTTCAGTGTATCTGATTAGCTGACTATCACATACAGGAAGCAGGTCTCTGTTGTTTTGTGCACTGTGTTGTTAGTTTGGAAGTGGAGCAACGAAGAAAGACATAAAAGTCCAAAGTTCTAAGCAGCAGACGGACTAATTGAGGGTCCAGCGCCATCTGCAGTTGCAGGAAGAAAGGTTAGTAGTGTGGCTTAACAGAGTAAAGGAAAGCTAAAGAAAGGAAAACCTAAGAGAAATTTGGCCTTCATGAAGCACTGTTGCTTCAAACCAACCCTGAATTCAGCCCCACTACTTAAAAAATAACTTCAATCCAAACCCAATCAATACCAAACCAGACAAAGACATAAGAAAACTGCAGACCAATATTCTTCATGAACATAGACAGAAAATATGTCCCTACTAAATGTTACCAAATCAAATCCATCAATACATAAAAAAGGATAATACCTCATGATGAAGTAGGGTTTATCCAAGGAATGATCTCAATAGATCCATTAAAAATTTTTGATGAAATGCAGATCCATTTATGTTTAAAAAACTCAGGAAACAGAATAGAAAGAAATATCCACAATCTGATAAAGCACATTTATGAAAAACCCACAGCTAACATCATACTTAATGGTAAAAGACTGAAAACTTTTTCCCTAAGGAAAGGAACAAGATGTCTTCTCTTGCCACTTCTATTTAACATTGTACTGGAGGTTCTAACTAGAGCAATTAAGCGAGGAAAAAGAAATAGAAGATATAAATATTGAAAAGGAAAAAATAAAACTGTCTTTATTCACAGACATCATGATCATTTAACTAGAGAATCCCAAAGAGTGTACAAACAAGCTACTAGAACTGAGTTTGGCAAAGTCATAGGATACAGGGTCAATCAATATACGAAAATTAATTACATATCAATTGGAAACAAATTTAACAACAGTACCATTTAGAATCACATAATAAATATTAAATACTTATGAATAAATCTCCAAAATAGGTGCAAGATGTGTATGCTGAAAACTACAAAACACTGATGAAATAAAGAGGACCTAAAAAATGGAGAGGCATTCTGTTTTCATGGATCTGAGACTCAATAGGGTCAAGATGTCAGTTCTTCTTGAATTGGTCTATAGATTCAACACAATCTCAACCAAAAAAACAGCAGGCTTCTTTGTGGAAATTGACAAGCCAATTCTAAACTTTCTATGGGAGAAACAAAGGACATAAAAGAGCCAAAGCAATTTTTCAAAAGAACAAAGTTAGAGGACCTACATTTTAACTTCAAGACTTATTACGAATCTACAATAAACAAGGCAGCGTGATGTTGGCATAAGACTAAATATATAGATCAACAGAACAGAATAGAGGTCTATAAGTAGACCCATACATATGTGGTCACTTGATTTTTGACAAAGGTACAAAAGCAATTCAGTGAAGAAAGGGCAGTTTTTTCAAGAAATGTTACTGGGATAATTTGACATTTATATGCAAAAAAAATCCCACTAACCTCAGCCCTTACCTTATATCATATACAAAATTAATTCAAAATGGCTCATAGACATGAATGTAAAAGCTGACACTATAAAGCTTCTACAATAAAATATGAGAGAAAACTCTTCATTTTCAAGAATTTGCCTCTTTGCCTTTCTTTGCCTCAAGTTAGGCAAAGATCTGTTAGATAAGACTCCAAAAAGCAGGAACAATAGAAGAAAAATCAACAAGTTGAGCTTCATCAAAATTACAAACTCTTCAAAAGATTGGACTAGAAAAATGAAAAGGAGAGCCACAGACTAGAAGAAAATATTTGCAAATCACATATCTGATAAGTGGCATGGATTCAGAATGTATAATTAACTCTCAAAACTCACTCATAAGAAAATAACCCAGTTTAAAAATCAGCAGCAAGGAGGAGTAAGTTCTAGAGATCGCTGTACAACATAGTGCCTATAGTTTACAATACAGCATTGTGCACTTAAAAACTCAAGATGGTAGATCTCATGTTAAGCATTCTTACCACAAAAAAAGGGGGAGAAATGCAAGAAAACTTTTGGCGGTGATGGATATGTTTATTACCTTGATTGTAGTGATAGTATCATGAGAATAAGCACATGTCCAAACTCATCAAGTTGTATACATTAAACGTGCAGTTTTTATATGTCTATTGTACTTCAATAAAGCTTTTTTAAAATGAGCAAAAGATTTGAATAGACACTTCACCAAAGAAGAGATACAGATGACAAATAAACAAGTAAAAAGACACTTAACGTCATTAATCATTAGGAGAATGCAAAGTAATACTATAATGAGATAAAATACACACATCTATTAGAATTGCTAAAATTTAAAAAAGTGACATTATCCACGTGTTAGTAAGGATGCAGAGCAACTAGAATTTTTATGGATTGCTTGTGGGAGTTCATAATAGCACAGCTGCTTTGGAAAGAGTTTAACAGTATAGGGGAGGAGAAATAATCTCTTTCTCTACCAATTCTAGTTTCATGGCTGAGACCACTGTAACAAAAGCCAGATTGACAAGAGAAAAGCAAACAAGTTTATTTAATATAAGTTGTACATGACAAGGAAGACTTGATAAGGAAATGAAGACCCAAAGAAATAGTTAAACCTGAGTATATTTTATAGTAGGTTTGATGAAGAGTGGATAATCATGGACAAATATAATAGAAAGACAAAAGGTTGTGATCTCATGGTAATAAACTGGGGGAAAATTAGCAAGGCCTGTTTGTTCAGATTTCATTCTGTGTCCTTTTGTCTTCAGAGATAAGGCTGTTCCTTTCCTTCACGTATAGGGAAGGCACGCCTCACATGAAGGTCCTATGACCTGTTTCAGGGGAAAGTCAGAAAATCCTTCCTGTGATTATGCTACTGCACTCAGCCTGGGTGACAGAGTGAGACCCTGCAGAAAAGAAAATGGGAAAGGAAGTGGGGGAGGGTGGGGGCAGGGGAGGGAAGGGAGAAGGGGAGGGGAGGGAGAAGGGGAGGGGAGGGAGAAGGGGAGAAGAAGGAGAGGAGAGGAGAGAGAAAGATGAAAGAAAGAAGGAAAGAAAGAAGGAAAGAAGGAAAGGAAAGGAAAGGAAAGGAAAGGAAAGAAAGAAAGAAAAGAAAAAAACGGAAGGAAAGAAAGAGAGAGGGGGAGTGAGTAGGGGAGGGAAGGGGAAAGTGTTATTCTTAATTAAATAAGTCAACCTAAAAGACTATATATTCTATACATATTTTGCAGTTTCAGAATGTCATATAAATGGATATATAATATCCATTTATATGACATTCTGAAACTGTAAAACTGCTGGAATAGAAAATGGATCAGAGGCTGCCAAAGGTTGTGTATGGAGAGAGGGGACTGACCACAAAGGAACACAAGGGAACTTATTGGGGTAATGAAAATATCCTATGTCTTGATTGTGTTTGTGGTGACATAATAGGATTTGTTAGTCAAAACTCATTTGCACTTTAAAAAGGAGAATCTTACTGTATGAAAATTATACCTCAACATTCCCCACTTAAAATCAAAAAGTTAATCATATTTGTGAGCCTCAGGTAGAGAGGAGATCTACAAGTGTTATAAGTAAAATTTCGATGCCACAGAAGAAATAGCACTCAAAGATAAATTCTCTCAGCAAGGCAATTTACTTCTATAGAAGGATGCGGCTCACAGATGGAACAATGGCAGCTGCACGCTTGGACAAGGGGGAAGAGGTACTTATGCCTGATGGGGGTCATCCCTACTGCTGTGTTGTTCCCCTATTGGCTAGGGTTAGACTGCACAAGCTAGACTAATCCTGATTGGCTATTTTAAAGAGAGCAGGGGTCAGAGCTGGAGTGGCAGGGTGGGTGTTTGGGTGGGAAGGACAGTTACAGGTGGGTCAGAGCAGGTAGCCAGGGGTGACCTAGGTCAAGGGAGGTGACTGGAGCAGGTGACTGGAGCAGGTGAACAGGATGAGTCAGCATAAAGCCAGAGTGGGGGAACAGATGTGAACTACTGATCAGAACTGGTGGAGAAGGTTGTTTACAGAATTACAAGGAAGTTAAACTTTAAAATAGATAATTAAAATATAAGAGAGCTGAACATACTGACAAACTGATTATTTGAAGAGAAACTTGGGGTTCACTGTAACAACAAGGCTTTTCTAACTTAGCTTGTCTTCCATAATGACAGTAGGCATGGTTGAGGGGAGTGTCTCACATTCATGATAGACCTCTGTTCTTACTTCGCTTGCCAGAGTGCCAACTACGTGGGAAGTTTGCCTTCTGGGTAACAGTAGGGCAAAGCTGACGTAGGGAAGAATGAGGGAAAGAGAGGAGAGTTAGCATTGCACAGCAGTTTAGAGCACAGATGTTGATATCAAGACCAATGTGGGTTCAAATCGAGCTTTGCTATTTCTGAGCTGTGTGACCTTTGGTAACCTACTTAGTGTCTCTGAGCCTCAGTTTCCTCATTTCTAAGACAGGAGCAGTAATACCCAGCTATCTCCCAGGGTACCTGAGCAGCTCAAATAAACTAAGTAAAAGTATCTGGCACACATGTATAACACATGTGATGGGGGAAAATAAAAGAGATAATGAATGTGGAAGTACTTGATAAATAATAACCATTCTTATTCCTAAATGAAAAGACGAACTGGGGTAGAAGGAGAGCAGTGTGACTGATAGGAAAGAGATGTGGGCGGTGTTGATGCCTCCCACCTGCAACCACACACAACTCTACTCTCCACTTCTGGCATTACCCATTTAATGGGTGACCTACATTCCGGAATTTCCAGGACAACCACAGATCTAGTCCTTCCCCTCAGGGGACCACGTGTCAGAGTTGGGGAAATAGAGGGACTGTGGTCAAAGAACATATTCCTGGCCTCTCCCACCTGCACCCTCTGCATTTCGCTCCTTTCCTCTCCTCCTCTTCAGTGGGGATTTGCTTCGACTTCTTTCAGATGAAATCAAACAGAACTAGAAAGGTAAATCTCCTGGGTGGAAAATAAAGGAAACAAAAAGTCACCAGCTCTGTGCAATACATCTGAACACCAATAGAAATGGTTGCGAGATCACCACTGTTCTAGTTATCTGTGACACCCCTCCCCTCCCCACCACATCCCTTCTCCCGTCCTCCCCCATCCTCTCTCCCCTCCTTTCTCCAGAGGTGGCTAGGGTTGCAAAAACATTTGCCTCTCAGCTGATCAACTGGAAATGAGGAGAAAGCGAATGAATTATTTAAGTTTTGCAGCCTGTGTGTGTGTATGTGTGTGAGTGTGTGTGTGTATGTGAGTGTGTGTGTGTATGTGTGTGTGTTGTGTAGGGGGTTCAGCCACCCTCTTTAATTAATGAACAATCTGGCCCATTGCTGCTCCTGTAAGTATGCAAAATAACTTCATTTGAAATCCCTGTTGTTGAATGTACTCCATGGAGCACAATCACATTGTCGCCCCCTGTTTTGCATAAGAAACCGCTGTTTCCAAGATAAGAATCTTTTCATTTAGCTGTCATGAGCTCATCCTTTTTCCTGTGCATTGTGGCTCCTTCTCCTTTGAGTCAATACCCAAACAATGACTGCCTGTGCTTTGGCACCCTCCTACCCCCAGCCCCGGAAGACAGAAGGCTGAGGCCTCCGGAAGCGTCCCTAAGCAGGCAACGTAAGTTATTTTCAGGCCTCAGATGTCAAGAGGGCAAGCACTAAGAAGATCTGAGACCCCTGAAAATCTACCGGCTTTAAAGTAGACCCTGGGAAAGAAACTCTGAATAGCATGGTGTGTGTGGTAGGGGGCGGACAGGCGCTGCCCTAAGATCATGAACTTAAACAGCCTGGGAAATCTAAGGCGAGAGAGTAAGGACCCACAAATGTGCAAAGCTGCTGTGCCTGTCTTCCTCTGTCCCTGATCACCAGACTGCATCCTGTCCCTGCCCTTTGCTTTGGAACAACCACGCCCACAGCAGAAACCACACTTGCACTCCAACCAGAAACTAGAGAGGCCTCAGATTCTGTGAAATCCAAACCCTTTCCTCGTTCTGTATGCAGGTAAATCGAGGCTTAGGGAGGGGAGGCAGCTTGCCCAACAGCACTCAGATCATTGAAGAGGTGGGTGCTAAAACTCCAGACTCACGCTGTGTATTCTACCACACATGGCTGCCTCTGGAGGGAATCAATAACATTTGTGTACAAAGCACTGAGGGAAAAGACAAGATAGGAGATTAAATGAGATCACAGTAAGCTACAAAGCCTATACAAACTGTAGGGGTTTTGTTGTTAGCTTTCTCATTTATAGGCAATATTTTCAAAAGATCCAGGAAAATAGCAAAATTTAACCTTTACTAGTGTAAAAGGACTCTCCAGAAGGCAGTGAGTTTCCAAGACAAAATGTATGTAGTCACTTTACCTCGGGGAGTGTGGCCACGTGGTCACACCAACTCAGCACTCACCCATTATTTCCACTTTGGGGAGAGGAAATAATGCATCAACAAAGCTTTAATTAAGCTATAGGTAACTAACATGTGTCCAGCAGGAGGCCTGGGGCACTGAGGCCCATAAGAAATGGGAAAAAGAAAGGTCCTGCCTTTAGAGAGGGTATAAGCTGTTCCATAGGCTGTTTGGTCTCTGCAATTTGATCAGAAGCCCGTGTATCTCTGGTAACTTTCAGCCCAGGAAAGAGTTCCCAGCAGGCGCCCCCTTGCTGATTGGCGGGTTAGGTAGGCTAGAAAAGACCTCCCACACTGATTCTGATGTGTTCCCAGTGGAGCTTTTTCTCCAAGTTTGTTGTAAAGGAATCTTTATTGCATTTCAAACAGTTCCCCTGTGGCGCTGAGAAAGCTCCAGTGATTCCCAGAATGTCTGGCCATCTGTGGCCTTCAAGGTGGCAGACAGCATTTTCCTCTTAGCCACCAGAAGATGTAACGTTTCAATGCCAGCATTGATGTTGCTAAAAAAACCACAGTCAGAAGGAAAGTTTTCCCTCACCTTCCCCTCGGTTTGGGGGCAGTCAGAAATCTCACATCCTAGATAGAAAAGCAGCAGTAGAAGAGGAAGTAGGAGACCTGCGTGTCCATCCTAACTTGGCCCCTTACTAGCTGTAAGACTTTAACAAATCACTTCTATCTCTTGGCCTCAGTCTCTTGATCTGTAAAATGAGGGCAATGAGTCGAGCAGAGTTTCCCAAACTAAGGTTTGGGAGTCTGAATCTTTTCAAACGTGGGGTGGGAGTGAGGGGTAGATAGAATATAATAAGAGAGATACCTGGTAGCAAAAAGACAAGAAACAATGGACTGGATGAACATTTTGTGTTATAATATTTCACGATTCTAGGAAATCCGATTTTTTGTTCATGGGATTGGCTGTCAAATGAAACAGGTGTTTGTTATTTAAAACAATTTCACTTGCAGTTAAATTGTGCAAATTGAACACGGCACTTATCTGAGCTCCTTCCTAAGATCCCACAGAAAAAAAAAGAACTGGGGATTAAAAGGCCAAATGCAGGGAGTACAAAGGAAAAAGGAAGAGAAGCTACAATAGGCAAGGCAGCACACACATGCACACACGCACGTGAATGTAAATATGGAAACTAGAAAATGGATAAATGAGGGGTAACTGGTTTAGCAGATTAGGAAAAGCGAAAACCCAAGGATGCAGTTTATACTGCAAACCTCAAAAAGCTCAAGTTTTGAGGGTACCAGTTATCTCTGAAAGTGGGAGTCTTGGTATGGAGTTGAAAACGCGATGATTGATTGAACATGTTGGTAAGAAACAGTCCCCAGATCCCTTCCTCCATCCCAGCAGGGGAGAAAACATTTAAACTAAGCACAGCTGAGGGCCCACTGAGAAGCCATGCTGAAAACCAGGATTAAGTTGAAATCTGCATTCTGATCATTGAGACCTCCAGTCCCCATCCTTGACTCAGTTCCCAAAATACCGACAGCCAGGTTACACATGCCAAGCGGAAGATTGGAAGATTCCACTCCGGGAAACTGACTGAACCCGAGAAATAATTCAGATGATACTGAAGAAGCAGGCAGGATGTCAAATGATGTAGAGTTTTGTAGGCCATTATGGTTTTTGGATTTAGTCTAAGGACCAGAAAATCATTCAGGGATTTTAAGCAGGCAAACATCATCAAGTTTGCATTTTTTAAAAGATGAGAAAGGAGCTAGTGTGGATATTCAAAAAGTGAAGGCTCTCTACCACATTCTGACCGGTTTCAGAGAGGAGGGGAGCCGTACAGAGAGGTGCTGGAGGAGTGCCTGCCAGTGCCCAAAGATGTGGGATGCTGAAGCGGTGCAGAATGTCACGTGGAAGCTCGTTGGTAATGTGCCTGATGCTATTTGAGAATGCAGATCGCTGGTGGTGGGGTGTTGAAGTGGCAGGTGTGAGAGGAGACTCATGGTTTAGAGACTGTTTACATTAATTCAGCAAATAAGCAAAGACTATATTGAAGATAATAAGTGCCAGGTTTCTCACTGTTGGGGAAGATACTACAAACGTAGAAAGGAGGAAGACCAGACCGAATGCTAACATTCTGAGTGGAAATTGGAGGTTTGGGTATAAATTCATGTTTCAAATGGATATACTCAGAGATATAAAAAGCTATAGATGTATGTGTGTGTATATGCGCATGTATGTATTAATATATACATACATATATTTTCCAGCCCTGTCTGCGAAGAGCAGCTACAAGCAATTATAGCCCAACAGCAATGAGCCAACCAAGAGCTCAGATAATAGTTTCCATATACCACCCTCCACTAAAGAAAGTGCTCAAAAAGCCGGCATGGTGGCTCACACCTGTAATCCCAGCACTTTGAAAGGCTGAGGTGGTCGGATCATGAGGTTAAAAGATCAAGAGTCTCCTGGTCAACATGGTGAAACAATGTAAAATACAAAAATTAGCCAGGTATGGTGACACGCACCTGTAGTCCCAGCTACTCAGCAGGCTGAGGCAGGAGAATTGCTTGAACCTGGGAGGCAGAGATCAGGAGGCAGTGAGCCAAGATCGCACCATTGTACCCCAGCCTGGTGACAGAGCGCGAGACTCTGTCTCAAAAAAAAAGAAAATGCTCAATGGAGTCAAAAGGGCACCAAGACCACCTTGAAAGGGGCTCCCAGTGGTCAAATCTGGGAAAATTTGAGCATCAAAATAAACATAGATAGTAATGGATCACAACCAATTATACAAAATAAGAATTCATGAGTCCATATTGGCATAAAGAAATAAATAAATGGAAGATAGGGCAGATTGTATCTACAAAGATGCTCACCACAAGATATTCTATCCTATAAGCTACTCTTAACAACCTTCCCATCAAGTGGTAAAAGCTATGTCTTCCCCCATTGACCGTATATGGATATTTATGACTGCCTCAACCAACAGAATACAGTGGAAATGAAAGCTATGTGACTTCTGAGGTTGTGTTAGAAAAAGGCCATGTACGCTGCAGGTCTCTGTCGAGCCGCGGACGCGGATCTCTGTTCCGCAGGATGGGGTTTGTTAAAGTTGTTAAGAATAAGGCCTACTTTAAGAGATGCCAAGTGAAATTTAGAAGATGACGGGAGGGTAAAACTGATTACTATGCTCGGAAACGCTTGGTGATACAGGATAAAAATAAATACAACACACCCAAATACAGGATGATAGTTCGTGTAACAAACAGAGATATCATTTGTCAGATTGCTTATGCCCGTATAGAGGGGGATATGATAGTCTGCGCAGCGTATGCACACGAACTGCCAAAATATGGTGTGAAGGTTGGCCTGACAAATTACGCTGCAGCGTGTTGTACTGGCCTGCTGCTGGCCCGCAGGCTTCTCAGTAGGTTTGGCATGGAGAAGATCTATGAAGGTCAAGTGGAGGTGACTGGTGATGAATACAATGTGGAAAGCATTGATGATCAGCCAGGTGCCTTTACCTGCTATTTGGATGCAGGCCTTGCCAGAACTACCACTGGCAATAAAGTTTTTGGTGCCCTGAAGGGAGCTGTGGATGGAGGCTTGTCTATCCCTCATAGTACCAAGCGATTCCCTGGTTATGATTCTGAAAGCAAGGAATTTAATGCAGAAGTACACTGGAAGCACATCATGGGCCAGAATGTTGCAGATTACATGCGCTACTTAATGGAAGAAGATGAAGATGCTTACAAGAAACAGTTCTCTCAATACATACAGAACAGCGTAACTCCAGACATGATGGAGGAGATGTATAGGAAAGCTCATGCTGCTATACGAGAGAATCCAGTCTATGAAAAGAAGCCCAAGAAAGAAGTTAAGAAGAAAAGGTGGAACCGCCCCAAAATGTCCCTTGCTCAGAAGAAAGATCGGGTAGCTCGAAAGAAGGCAAGCTTCCTCAGAGTTCAGGAGCGGGCTGCTGAGAGCTAAACCAAACAATTTTCTATCAGGATTTTTCAGATAAAGACAATAAACTTATGGACAGCAATTAAAAAAAAAAAAGAAAGAAAAAGGCCATATACTTCCACCTTGCTCTCTTGGGATACTTGCTGTTGAATCTCAGCCCCAATGCTGGGATAAAATCAAGCAGCTACATAGCAAGGATTCATGTGAGGGTTCTGGCTGGCAGCCTCAGCTGTGGTCCTAGCCAAAAGACAGCACCACCTAGTCAGTCATGTGAGTGAGCCCCCTTGGAACTGGATCCTCTAACCCCAGCTGACTGCCCCAGCTAAAATACTACCTTGTCCAGATTGCAGATTCATGAGCTACATTATTGTTGTTTTAAGCCAGTAAAGTTAGGTCTAGCTTGATGTACAGCAATAGATAACTGAACAGAGGAGAAGCCCTTCTCTTCCTTACAATAGAATGCCAACTAATAAATGTAGAAAGATTAATGAGTATGAGAATCAATATTTGGCCACCATAACAGTACCGGTTGATTCAGGCAGCTAAGGGTGTTTGGTAGAGGATAGGTGGGAAACAGGATGTTGGGATAATCTGGGAATAGCTCCCCACAAAATACTGATCAGTTACAGAGAAAAAAAGTGACACTGTTATGCTACAGAAACCTGCAGACACCAATAAACTAGGTGACTAGAGTTAATACTACCAGTGACAGGACAGGTTGGCATTGTGTGCCCCCTGATGTAATGCACCAAGAAGAACATAACGTCATTTCCAGGGTATTCCTGCCAAGAAAACATGGCCTGAGTCTAGTCATGAGGAAATGCGGTGCATCCTACAAAATGTAAAATCAGTAGTTGCTAAAACTGTTGAGGACATAAAATACACGAAAACTCTATGGAACTATCTCAGATTGAAGGTGGTATTTTAGCTGGAAGAGATAGGACAACTAAATACTGGATGGACATTGCTGACAACTAATTGCTGGTAACTAAGCGTTCCTGGATTGTTGGGACAGTCAGCAAAGTTTTAATTGACTCTGCAGATTGAATGGTAGTGTTATACCAATGTGGACTTCCTGACCTGGAGAGCTGTGTGCTGATAGGTTAGGAGAGTGAACTTGCTAGGGGAAATATACACTGGAAATTTTGTTGTTGTTGTTGTTGTTGTTGGGGGACAAAGTCTCGCTCTGTCGCCCAGGCTGGAGTGCAGTGGCACGATCTTGGCTCACTGCAACCTCCGCCTCCCGGGTTCAAGTGATTCTCCCACCTCAGCCTCCTGAGTAGCTGGGACTACAGGCTCAAGCCACTACACCCAGCTAATTTTTGTATTTTTAGTAGAGACAGGGTTTCACCATGTTGGTCAGGCTGGTCTTAAATGCCTGACCTCATGATCCGCCCACCTCAGCTTCCCAAAGTGCTAGGATTACAAACATAAGCCACCGTGCCCGGCTCACACTGGAATATTTAAGGATCATAGAAAATCATGTCTTCAGCTTACTCTCAAGTGGTTCAGAAAAAGACTAATTTAATGTATGTGTATATATATGATGTTCACATATATTTATGTATAATAATATTTACATATATAAGAAAGAGAGAGCAAATGCAGTAAAATGTTAACAAGAATCTAGGTGAAAGAGATATAGAAGTTATTTGCACTGCACTTGTAACTCCTCTGTAGATTTGAAAATGTTTCAATATGCAGTATTTTTTAAACCACACAATTGCTTATTTTACCAAACCATTTCAGATCAAAGTCTTATTGCTTAATTTCAACTACTCAACCAATTTTATTCTTCAGAGCAAAAAGGTAAATATATGCATAACCCCAAACCACAGATATGCAAATCACATTGCAAACCAGGCCCCAATTCATACTAATTCATCAACATTTCCATGCCTAGTGCTACATCAGCACTCTCAACTCCAACCAGCACACCAGGGTTCACCAACTTCACTTGCAACACTGCAGGTGCTCATTGCACAAAACAGCCCCACCCTCGATATGATGTAACAAAAAGGTTCTCCTTTGTGGTCATAGTCTTTATCTATCATCTGTAAGTTTGGCAAAACTGTAACATCTGTCTCTTATGCCCTTCCCTTTTGTTTTCTGCATGGCTCTTCCTTCTTTCACCTCATTTTCTGCTCCTGATGACCTGATAGCTCAGGTGGTTATTTTGTGCTCTCGCAGCCAACAGTCTACGTGGAAGCCCTGCCCTGTCCTCTCTCTAGATTGTCCTGGTCCCCAAACAGATAAGTTTGACTACAGGGATATTCAAATAGTAAGTAACTATACAAAAGAAATTCAACAATATTAATAATTAAATAATACAAATTAAACCACAATGTAGTTATTAATTTTAAATTGGTACCGGTCTTTTTTTTTTTTTCTTTTTGAGACAGAGTCTCACTCCGTTGCCCAGGCTAGAGTGCAGTGGCACGATCTCGGCTCAGTGCAACCTCCGCCTCGCGGGTTCAAACGATTCTCCTGCCTCAGCCTCCTGAGTAACTGGGATTACAGGCATGCACCACCACACCCAGCTAATTTTTGTATTTTTAGTAGAGATGGGGTTTTACCATGTTGGTCAGGCCGATCTCGAACTCCTGACCCTGTGATCTGCCTGCCTCGGCCTCCCAAAGTTCTGGGATTATAGGAATGAGCCACCACACCCAGCCTTAGTACCAGTCTTTACAGCAGCATGATGGTAATATATATTGTGGATCATGAAACTATCCATGCCTTGTGTCATGCATTTTGATACAATAATTCTACTTTTAATGCAGTTACCAGAAACATTATTCAGAAGGTAAAGAGTTCTTTGTAATGTTGAAAAGATGCCAGGAATATAAGTCTGTGATGTTCATGCATTTTTTTCAACAAATAATTACTGAGAAATTTCTATGACCAAGTATCTGATAGAATAGAGAAATGTTGAAGTGTTATGACAAATCAACACAATGAAATGTTGTATAACCATTAAAATACTAAGTAGAAACACTCATAGAAAAGTGTTTATGAAATATGTCCAATAGAATTCAAAGCTTTCCAGGTACTATGTAGACTATGTACAGACTAAATTATAATAAATAATATTTTAAAAACTGTGTATGGACTGTAAAGTACAATAAAATCTAAAAATTTTATAGGCACTATATAACACTATGTATAGGGTATAAATTAAAATATAATAAGCTTTGTTAGGTGCTTAAGTATCTCATTTAAATGATCACAGAAACTCTAGTGTTATTATCCCCATGGTACAGATAAAGAAACTGAGGATCACGGGGATTATAATACAACACTAGACTTCGAGTTCCACAGACTAACGTTTTTGTCTGTGCTGTATCCCCAGTGTCTGGAACAGTGCCTCACATATAACAGACACTCAGTTCTTGACTACCTGACGTGGCTGAGTCGTGATTAGGACCCAGTTCCCTATCAGACATAATACTGTCATTCAAATAAACTAGATCCACCAGGACTTCAGAATGGATTCCGAGACAGGCTTACAGACCTTCAAGTTCTTTGTTGGGTTGCAAGAGCCTCATGTCCGGTCCTCTCCTTTCCTTTCTCTTTTACCGCCTGCCCTCTGGTGGAGGTACTAATGAGTAGCAGGAGTCAGGGAAGAAAGGACTAGGGTCATCAACGATTGCACAGATCACCTGTGTCTTACCGGTATGTAATTAACACCTAGTTTTGTCTCTTCTCTAGCTATAAAAAGAGGTGGACATATTTTCGCCAGATTTGAAGGTTATTTTAGAGATGGTCTGGCTTAAAATACATAGTATTGGCAAAATTTACTTTGAGGATGCTGTGGTGCACATTGATTGTTTTTTTCCTTGCATTGTGAGTTTTGTGGCCCATCGTTTTATGGATTTGTATGAGCTGAGTTAAGAAATTTACACTTTTTAAATTTTTCGAAAATATCTCAAAGAGAATATTCCAAAATTTCATTAATCTTTCAAAATGATTTCGTTTTTTTCTCCACACAATGAATACATTTAAATACTACAAAATTTGTCCCAAAGATGAATAAATCTTAGTTTCAAATCACCAAGGGTATTTGTTTTCTTTTACCAAGAATAGGAAGTCATAACCAATAGTATTTTAAAATGAGAATTTTTATGGAACTGGAAACCCAATTTTAAAGGGACACCCATGCAAGGGCCAATTGCAAAGACAGGCTCTTTCAAGGGCAAATGAAATTGCAGTAAGAAGAATGCTTGGAATAAGATGAGAAGAATCGCGTTCTTTTACAGGCAATTGAAATCAAAGTTCAGTTCAAAGAGACACTTGGCTGCTGATCAGGAGATACATGAGATATGAATTCAGATGCTTCTGTAAGAGAAAATAGTGCTTTTACATTTGAACTCCAATTATGCCAAAGAATCTACACTAGTTCTACGTCTGGAATCTGAACGTCTAAATGTTCCAATGCAAAGGTCATATTGAAACCAATTACTAAGCCCCCAAAGTTACAAAAATTGTTATTAATGGAGCAGTTTCCACAATTCCAATTATTTAAGACAAGATCAGAGCTTAAACTGTGTATGCCAATGGGGTACAATAGGAATCAGTATTTAATTATCCCAAACCACTGGTTCCTTCAAACTACGGCTTCATCTTTTAAAGGCTGGAAACACCAAGTGAGTATCTTTTTCACCCATGGCTATTAATAAATCCAAAATGCAAATGCCTAAAATAATTGGCATTGGTTTTTGATAGAGCTGCCTCTCACATAGGCAACACTATGTAATGTGTGCCTGAGTGGTGAGCAACAAGGACTTACTCAAATCTACTCAGGGGTATAACAATAACTATGACCTCTAAAGAAACTTATTACAAAGTTGGAAATTATTAAAGCTCTGAATTAATTCAACTAGACAAAAATCATTATAATTTTAACGTTAATGTTTTTATTGTTTCTATTAAACTTTATTTACTGATAGTTAATTATTCTCCTGTGGAGCACTGGGAGTCTCCTAGAGCCTTTTTTTTTCTTGGCACTTATAATGAAGGCAGAGTTCACTCCCAGTTTTCTTTGTTATTGACAAAAGAGATCAGCGCATTAAACACGTGGAAAGCCCTCCCTAGTGACTAGCACAACCCTTGGCAAATAGTACTTAATAAATATTTGCCAAATGACTTAATGAACCACCCTTATATGAGTTGGAGTTTCTCGGTTGTTACAAAATTAAACTCTGGCTAGCTTAGGAAAAGAGGGAATTTATTTGAAGGCTACAGGGCAGCAAACAGGTTTAAGAAGAGACTGGAAAGCCCAACTCTTCAGAAACCAGGGAGCTCCAGAAGATGTAGAGCAAAACTGCTTAACACTTCATGCAGTCTTTTTATTACACCATTCATAAATCAAATTCAATAGGAAGATTTTAATTGACCCAATTGGGTCCACATCACTACTTCTACACTAGGAGAGGGGAAGGTATCTTGATTAATATTCGATTAATATTCCTACCAGAATTTATTCACTGTCAAAAAGATTCTTCCAAAAGGAAATTGGCATGGTACTGCCAAAACAAGGTAGAATGGATGCAGGACAGGAAGGAAGGAAGGAAGGAAGGAAGGAAGGAAGGAAGGAGGGAAGGAGGGAGGGAGGGAGGGAGGGAAGGAGGGACGGAGGGACGGAAGGAAGGAAGGAAAAGGAAGGAAGGAAGGAAGGAAGGAGGGAAGGGGAAGGAAGGAATTTTTCTTTTTTTTTCTGTTTTCTTTTTTTGAGATGGAGTCTCATTCTGTTGCCAGGCTGGAGTGCAGTGGCACTATCTCAGTTCACTCCAACCTCCACCTCCCAGGTTTAAGCGATTCTCCTGACTCAGCCTCCCGAGTAACTGGGATTACAGGTGCCCACCACCATGCCCAGCCAATTTTTGTATTTTTAGTAAAGACAGGGTTTTACCATGTTGGCCAGGCTGGTCTCGAACTTCTGACCATAGGTGATTCACCCGCCTCTGCCTCCCAAAGTGCTGGGATTACAGGAGTAAGCCACCACGCCCAGCCAGGAATTTTTCTAAGCATTAAGAAGGAACTTAAAAGAAAATACGTCGAAAGTAAGTACTTAGTAAGAAAAATTACTAAGTAATGTATTGAAGTATTGCCTTAGAGTTTATCCAATCTGATACGATTAGTGTCCTCATAAGAATAGACACTAGAGAATGCTGTTCTCCCTCGCTTCTCCTCCCCTTCTCCCTTCTTTCCACACAAGCACACCAAGAAGGCCATGTGAGTACACAGAGGGAAGGCAGCTGTCTGCAACCCAGGGGGAGAGCACTCATCAGACACCCACCCTGCTGGAACGTGATAGTGGATTTCCAGTCTCCATTACTGTGAGAAAATAAATTTCTGTTGTGTAAGCCTCCTGCTTTATAGTAGTTTGTTATGGCATCCTGAGCAGATGAATGTATCCACCATCAAAATTGATGAGACAACGAAATGATTTCACAAAAATGCCTTCCAGGGAAAAATAGTTAAAATAACTGCTTAGAGATAAGTTGCATTATTTTAGTATGTTTATAATTAAAATAAAATAGGCCATAATAACCATCAATCATTACACAGGAATCTCTGAAAGACCTAACTGCCAAATACTACTGCATTTTCAATGTTATTATCAAAATATGATACTGATAATAATTCAAATTGGTAGGGAAAACATGAAATGTTTAATAAATTGTATAGCACTACTTGGGAAAAAAATAGTTAAACTCTCATTTCATGCCCAAAGCACAAAAAATTCTAGATGCTTTTAAAACCTTCATTTAAAAATAAAAGCTCAGGCCAGACGCAGTGGCTCACACCTGTAATCCCACTACTTTGAGAGGCCAACTTGGTCAGATCACTTGAACTGAAGAGTTCAAGACGAACCTGAGCAACATAGTGAAATCCTGTCTCTACAAAAAATACAAAAAATTAGCCAGGCCTGGTGGCACACATTTATGGTCCCAGCTACTTGGGAGGCTGAGGTAGGAAGATTACTTGAGTCTGGGAAGCAGGGGTTGCAGCGAGCCGAGATCATGCCATTCTACTTCCAGCCTGTGAGACACCGTGAGACCCTGCCTCAAAAAAAAAAAAATTTTATTAAAAAAAAAAAGAGCTCAGCAGCATTAGAGAAAACACTGGAAACATTTTTATAATGTTGGAGTGGGAGATATCTTCTTAAATTTCAAATTCAAAAGCCATAAGGAAAAACATTAATAGATCACAATATGTAAAAATTTTCAACTTCTGTACAGAAAAAGATAACACAAAGAAATTTAGTAGACAGGCAAAGACTGAAAGAAAAATAATTGCAGCATATTAAAAAAAAGAATTTGATATCCACCACATATAAAGAGTTCCTACAAATAAAACACCAACCAAATAATAGAAATATATACATTCACAATATTATGCAACCATCACCAATATCTAATTCCAGAACATTAATCACTCCAGAGGTACCTTATACACATTAAGCAGTCACTCCCATTCCTCCCCATCACCAGCTGCTGGCAACCATTAATCTACATTTCAAATAAATCTACAATCTCCATAATTCTATGTATTTACCTATTCTGAACATTTCATGTAAATGGAATCATACAATATATGACCTTTTGTTTCTGGCTACTTTCGCTTAGCATAATGTTTTTAGGTTTCATCCACATTGTATCATGTATCTTTATGTCATTCTTTTTACAGCTGAATAATTGAAATTTGGGTTGCTTTCACTTTTTGGATGCTATGAGTAACGCTATTTGTGTACAAGTTTTTGTGTGAATGTATATTACCAGTTCTCTCAGGTATGTATCTAGGAGTGAAATTGCTATATGGTAATTCTATGTTTAATTTATTGAGAAATTAATAAACTTTTCAACAACAGCTGTACCATTTTACATTCCCACCAACAATGTGTGAGGGTTCTCATTTCTCCAAATCTTTGACAAAATTTATTTTCACTTTTTAAAAAATTACAGCCATGCTAGAGAATTAGTATCTCATTATGGTTTTTATTCATATTCTCCTATTGACTAACGATGTTAAACATCTGTTCATACACTTATTGTCCATTTTTATATACTCTTTGGAAAAAATGCCTCTTTTTTTGTTCATTTTGATTGGGTTGTTTTTTGTTGTTGAGTTGTAATTTTATATGTATTTGAGATTCTAGAATGTTAACAGATTTCCAAATATTTTCCGTCATTCTATGGGCTATCTTTTCACTTTCTTGATGGGTCTATTAAAGCATAAAGTTTTAAATTTTGATGAAGTCCAATTTATCTTTTTTCCCCCTTTGTTCCTTGTGCTTTTGGTTTCATACTTAAGAAACCATTGCCAACTAGGTATGGTAGCTTCATGCCTGTAATCCCAGTATTTTGGGAGGCCAAAGCAGGAGGCTCACTGGAGACCAGGAGTTTAAGACCAACCTGGGCAACATAGTAAGACCCTGTCTCTACAAAAAAAAATGTAATAGCCAGGTGTGGTGGCACCCACCTGTAGCCCTAGCTGCTCAAGAGGCTGAGGCAGGAGGATTGCTTGAGCCCAGGAATTCAAAGCTGGAGTGAGCTATGATCATGCCACTGAGCTCCAGCGTGGGTGGCAGAGAAAGACCCTGTCTCCTAAACAAATAAACAAAAAAGACAACAAGTGTTGTTGTGGATTGGGAGTAATCAAAAGAACCTTTGTATACTATTGGTGGGAATGCAAAATGATGCAGATGCTATGGAAAACAGTAGAAGTTTCCTCATAAAACTAAAAATAGAGCTACCATATGCTCCAGCAATCCCACTTATGTGTATTTATCTAACAGAATTGAAATCAGAATCTCAAAAAGATATTAGCGCTCCTGTGTTCATTGCAGCACTATTCACAATAGCCAAGATGTGGAAACAACCTAAATGACCATCAACAGACAAATAAAGAAAATGTGATATATACTTACAGTAGAATACTATTCAGCCTTTAAAAAAGAAATTCTACAATATGTGACAACATGATTAGACCTTGAGGACATTATACTGCATAAAATAAGCCAATCACTAAAGGACAAATAAATAAAGCATGATCCCATTATATGATGTATGTAAAATAGTCAAATTCACAGAATCAATGAGTGAAATGGCTCATTGAACATGGTGGCAGCCTTTGAGATACGTGTGTATTCCTTGCAAGCCACGCCAAACCTACACACAAGTAACTATGTCTAAGGGACCTGCAGTTCATATTGATCTTGGCACCACCTACTCTTGTATGGATGTTGTTTAGCACAGAAAATTGGAGATAATTGCCAATGATCAGGGAAATCAAACCACCCCAAGCTATGTTGCCTTTACTGATACCAAATGACTAATTGGTGATACCACAAAAATCCAAGTTGCAATGAACCCCATCAACAAGATTTTTTATGCTAGACATCTCATTGGAAGCAGATTTGATGATGCTGTTGTCCAGTCTGATATGAAGCATTGGTCCTTCTTGCTGGTGAATGATGCAGGTAGTCCCAAAGTCCAAGTAGAACACAAGTAATAGACAAAAAGTTTCCATCCAGAGCAGGTGTCATTTATGGTCTCACAACAACAAAAGAAATTGCAGAAGCCTACCTTGAGAAGACTGTTACCAATGCTGTGGTCACAATGCCAACTTATTTTAATGATTCTCAACATCTGACTACCAAGAATATTGAAACCATTGCTAGTCTCAATGTACTTAGAATTATCAAGTCCAGGTGTGGTGGCTCACACCTGTAATCCCAGCACTCTGGGATGCTGAGGCAGGCAGATCACCTAAGGTCAGGAGTTTGAGACCAGTCTGGCCAACATGGCGAAACTTCATCTCTACTAAAAATACAAAAATTAGCCAGGCATAGTTGTATGCACCTGTAATCTCAGCTACTCGAGAGGCTGAGACACCAGAATCACTTGAATCTGGGAGGTGGAGGTTGCAGTGAGCCAAGATTGTGCCACTGCACTCCAGCCTGGGCAACAGAGCAAGACTCCATCTCAAAAAAAAAAAAAAAAAAGAATTGTCAATGAGCCAACTGTTGCTGCTATTGTTTATGGCTTAGACAAAAAGGTTGAAACAGAAAGAAATGTGCTCATCTTTGACCTAAGAGGTGGCACTTTTGATCTGTCAATCCTCACTATTGAGGATATAATCTTTGAGGTCAAATATACAGCTGGAGACACCCACTTAGGTGGAGTTAGATGGAGAAGACTTCAACAAGCAAATCGTCCACCATTTTATTACTGAGTCCAAGCACAAGCATAAGAAGGACAATGATGAGGATAAACAGAAGACTCTTGACAAGTGTAATGAAATTAGCAACTGGCTCAATAAGAATGGTACTACAGAGAAGGAAGAATTTAAACATCAGCAGAAAGAGCTGGAGGAAGTCTGCAACCCCATCGTTACCAAGCTGTATCAGAGTACAGGAGACATGTTTGAAGGAACGTCTGGGGGCTTCCCTGATGGCAGAACTCCTCCCTCTAGTGTTGCTTCCTCAGTGCCTGCCATTGAAGAGGTTGATTAACCTAGCCTAAGTATAGATAATAACACTGTTCCAAAGCTTTAACTAAAAGCAGTTAAAACTTTGAAGGACCCAAATTGACAGCAAATTCTATGGCAGTTTTAAAGTTCAGCTGCTATAGTAAATTACTGGATAATCTCAATACTTGAATATGGGACATGTGCACAGAGGAAGAAAATAGCATTGAACTTTATAAGCACTGTATTGTAAGTGGAAAATGCAATGTCTTGAATACAACTGTATTAAAAATTGGCACCAAAAAAAGAGTGAAATGGTGGTTGCCAGGGGCAGGGGGAAGGTAGATGTAGGGAGTTACTAATCAATGGGCTTAAAGTTTCAGCTAAACAAAATGAATAATAAACTCTAGAGATCTGCTGTAGAACATTGTGCCCATAGTCAACAATAATGTATTGTACATTTTAAAAATGTATCAAGCAGGTAGATCATGTTGTGTTCTTACTACAATAAAAAGAAAATTTAGCTTAAAAAAAACCTTGTATAGCTCCATCCCACTCTGAAACTGTTATCACAAATTACATCTTTATGCAATATGTACTCACCAACATAGATTATAATTTATACTTTAAGCATTTGTCTTTTAAATCATATAGGAAAAAAGAGGAGTTATAAACAAAAGACACATTAATGCTGACTTTTATTTTTGCCCATATCGTTATATTTAATGGTGTTTTGGTTTGTTTTTCATGCAGTTGCTGAGTTACTATGTATGGCAATTAAATTTCAGCCTGAAGGATCCCCTTTAGCATTTCTTGTAGGGAAGGTCTAACAGCAGTGAACTCTTTCAGTTTTTGTTTAACTGGGAATGTCTTAGTTTCTCCCTTTTTGAAAGGTTGTTTTGCTGAATATAGAATTGATTGGCAGGGTTTTCTTCTTTCTACACTTTAAATACATCATCCCACTGTCTTATGACCTCCATTGTTTCTAATGAGAGATTAGCTGTTAATATTTATTGAGGATCTTTTGTGTATAATGAGTTGTTTCTCTTTGTGCTTTCATTATTCTCTTTGGCTTTATGTAATTTGATTATGATAAGTGTTGGTGTGCATGTCTTTGAGTTTAATCGTTCTTGGAGTTCATTGAGCTATATAGAGGCAAAAAGTAATGTCTTTCATCAAGTTTTCAAAGTTTTTGGCCATTATATCTTCAAAAATTCTTTCTTTGCCTGTCTCTTATTCTCTCCTGGAGTTTACATTATGCTTATGTCGATATTCTTGATAGTATCCCACAGGTCCCTTAGTTCAATTCATTTTTCTTCACTTTTTTTTTCTTTCTGGTCCTTGGACTGGATCATTCCAATTGACACATCTTGAAGTTTGCTGTTTCATTGTCCTGCCTGCTCAATTCTGCTGCTGAACCCCTCTTATGAATTTTTTTGTTTCAGTTATTGCATTTTTCAACTTCAGGATTTCTATTCAATTTCTTTTTTATAATTTTCATTGGATATTCTCCATTTGGTGAGACATCATTCTCCTGATCTCTTCTAGTTCTTCACTCATGGTTTCCATAGATCTCTAAACATATTTAAAATAGTTAATTAAAAGGCTTTGTTGAGTAAGTCTATGTATGGGCCTCCATGTGAACAATTTCTATTGATTTATTTTTTCCGCATACAGGCACACTTCCTTGTTTCTTTGCATGCCTCCTTTTTTTTTTTTTTTTTTTGAAAAGTGGACATTTTGAATATTAGAATGTGGCAACTCTAAAAATCAAATCCACCCCCCCTCCACATGGTTTGTTGTTTGTTTAATGGCTTTTCTAAACTAATTCTGTAAATTCTGTATTCTTTGTCATGTGTGGCCACTGGATTCCTTCTTCTATATAATTAGTGCTCAGCCAGTGATTCAACAAAGAATTCCTGACATGCCTGAAACAAACAAACAAAACACACACACACACACACACACACACACACAATATTTCAGTCTTTGCTGAGAAGTTCCGTTTATGTTGGGGTACATCTTCAACACTCAGTCAGGCAGTTTAAAACTCTGCCTGAGCCTATACTACCTTCTTGCACAGAGCCTGGAGGTAAATCAGAGGTGAGAGTTTATGGCCTTCTCAGTTCTTTCCTAAGCATATGCAAAGCCCTGGACATATGTATGGCCATTCAGATTTCCAAGAATATGTAGATGTTTTCAAAGCCCTTATTCCCTAAAGCATCTCACTTTCCAGCCTCTCCTCCCAAGCTTTTTGGTTTTCTATTGTTTGCCTCAAGTGTTATTCCTCCCCATGTGGGAACACCTAAAACATTTGCCCTTAAATATTTTTGGCAAACACTCCCAGAGTAGACATCTCAACCCTGGGAGATTTCCAAGTTAGATAAAATAAAGGCAAGTCCTTTGAGTCTATACTCAAGGGAGTCACCAGTCAGGTCAAAACAATCCACCAGGATTCTTTGAGTATAATCCCTGTTCTACTTTCTCCAGTGCTGGGTATTCATTCCAAGAGTGAGGGCTATTGTCTTCAAAACCACTGCCAACCCTGGCCACAAAGTTCTCTTACTGAGATCCAAATATATTTTCTTGATTAAGAATTCCTCTGGTTACTGTAAGGTTTTTATTAGTTTCCAGAATTCTGAAAAAGTTGATTCTGACAGTTTTTGCCAGTTTATTCATTGCTTTTATGAAGCAATTAACTTTTGAAGTTCCTTAATCTGATACGTTTGTTGTTTGTTTGAGACAGAGTCTCGCTCTGTCACCCAAGCTGGAATGCAGTAGAGCAATCTTGGCTCACCTTCTGGGTTCAAGCAATTCTCGTGCCTCAGCCTCCCAAGTAGCTGGGATTACAGGTGCACACTACCATGCCCGGTTAATTTTTGTAGTTTTTTTAAGTAGAGACGGGGTTTCACCATACTGGTCAGGCTAGTCTCGAACTCCTGACCTCAAATGATCTGCCCGCCTCGGCCTCCCAAAGTGCCAGGATTACAGGCATGAGCCACTGCACCCAACCTCCTTATTCTGACATTGTACTAGTCCAATCTTTTGGCTTCCCTGAGCCATACTGGAAGAAAAAGAATTGTCTTGGGCCATACACAAAATACACTAACACTAATGATAGCTGATGAGCTAAAAAAAAAATCACAAAATAACTCACAATGTTTTAAGAAAGTTTATGAATTTCTGTTGGGCCACATTCAAAGACATTCTGGGCTGCATGCAGCTTGCAGGCCATGGGTTGGACAAGCTTGTACTAGGTAATTTCTTATGATGAAAAAAGATGACCAATTGTCACAAATAGCTGTTTAACCTACTAGTTATTGATGGAGATGCTGATTAAAAGATTATTCTTGGTCCATCAGATTAGCAAAAATTGAAAAGATTGAGAATATCTAATATCGACAATATGTGAGGAAATAAAAAGTCACATGCTGCTGGTGGTAGATAAAATAAGAACTTTCAGTATGCAATTGGCAGAGTCTCTTAAACTTTTCAGTGTTCATTCCTTTTGACTTTTTCTCAAGGAATTCAACTTATGAACACCCATATGCACAATATGTATTTACAAAGATGTTCTTTGCAGGACTGTAATAATGAAAAGCCTAAAGACAAACAGATGCTCAATAGGGAGGTGTTAAGTAAATTACGGCACCACAGAACCCTGCAATGTACATCCTGTAGTAACGTTCCAACTTACGTAATTCACAATTGGCTTCTTCCTCCACTCAAGTCTCAGATGAGGAGGACTAATCTTCTTATCTTATAGTGTTGGGAACTGAAGGAGTTTGGGGCTTGGAGGGAAGGGCAAAATCAGACAAGAACACTGCAGGTAGCCACATACAGGGAAGTGGGGAAATTGGGGATGAATCCCCTTCTCCAGTATTCTTCTGGCTCAGTCTCCTCAGATTCAGCCCATGAAATCAAGTCAGAAGTCAAGATATATAGTATGATCCCATTTACCCGAGTGTGTACTATATTCACATATATGTATTTATGTATATATGTAAATGCATTTTAAGAGACCTGAAAGAAATACACAAACTAATAACGATAGTAACCTCTAAAAAGAGAAATGGGAATGGGGAAGGAATGACGGAATCTCACATTTTAACTCTGTGTTATCAAACCTTTGAAACAGGAATGAATCCATCTAATTCAAAAAAATCATCTAATTAAAAAAATTATTTAAGAAAAGGAGTTTTGTTTGTTTGCTTGCTTGTTTTCTAGATAGGGCCTCCCTCTGTTGCCCAGACTGGAGTGCAGTGGTGCGATTACAGCTCACTGTAACCTTGACTTTCTGTGCTCAAGCAATCCTCCTACCTCAGCCTCCCAAGCTGCTGGGACTGCAGGCATACCACCATACCTGGCTGTTTTTTATTTTTATTTTCTGTAGATACAGGGGTCTCCCTATGTTGCCCAGGCTGGTCTCAAGCTCTTGGCTTCAAGTGATCCTCCTGCCTTGGCTTCTTAAACTGCTGGGATTACAGGTGTGAGCCACAACACTGGACCAAGAAAGGGTTTTAAACCACATTAATACAACTGGGATAAGGGAATAGATGGTAGTCCCATTACCCAAGCAACAACAACAGGCATAGTTAGAGAATGCCGGAGCCCAGAGTGAATGTACGGATCACAACTTTAAGAGATAAGACTTGCCCAAGTTGATGTGGTGAGTTAGTGACACAGTCCACAACCTAGGTTTCCTTAAGGCCAAAAGAAAACATGATTCCAAAACTAGAGGGAAAACTTGAAATGACAATGGGAATCAATGAACCACTAAATCTGAAAAATCTGCAAGAGGTCAATTGCAGCTGATCCAGTCCTCTATCTCAGTGAAAAGTGAAGAAGAGAAGGTGAGAGTCTTGTTATGAAACCGTGGAATGTATGGAGTTGGAGGCATTCAGGTAGAGGCTATGGTAGCTTTTGTCTTCTCTGAGACCTCCAGTGCTGGTATGTGTCACTTACAGTTCCCCAAAAAGCTATTTGACAATTAGAAAGGGAAATTAAGCATTTTATCAGTATCTGTGGAGTCATTGACTTAAAAAGAGCCCCATGCCACAAATAGCACTTAGAAGCAGTAGCAGCAGCAATAAACTCTTCTCTCTCTCTCTGAAGTATACTCATTACTAATTCTTTTACTTGGAGAAGCTAGGAAAAGGGTAGCAGAATCCAACTCTGGCTCATTTGAGGAAAAAGGGAACTTATTGGAATGGTATGATTGGTGATGCACTGGTAGATGTTTAGCAACCAGCTCTTCAGAACAACAGCAAAAAAATCTGATTTATAATGTTTGCTGATTTCCATCATATAAATATTCCCACCATGGCCAACTGTAAGCTCCCAGTGCAACATCATCTAGCTCACAAAATTCCTGAAAAGTTAGTGGTAGGTCCTCAGCATCTAGTAGGGAGAAGCCCACAGGATGGAAGGGAGGCAGAAGAAGATCAACTAGCCAGTACCAGAGGGTCTAAAAAGCAAGAACTACTCAACAGTATTGTCAGGTCACTGCCACATTAGCTTCTCTGCACAGATCTCTGTACTGTCCCTACCACCTCCCATAGATTTTTATGCCCTTTTAGAGGAAAGTCACCCATTCATCTCATTATCCACAAACAGTGTGACCTAAAAGTAGTGGCTCATGCATGCAGTTGCATTTCAAATAGGCTCCAGTTTATATTTGCAAGTCCAACTTACAGGGTCCTAAACCAAAGAAAACAAGTTTATAACAAGAGATTGGGACAAAAACATGTAAGTCTTCTTTATTTCTTTTTTGTGTGTGTGTGTGGGTTTTTTGTTGTTGTTGTTGTTGTTTAGAAACATTTTAACGTAGAAAATTCACACACACACACAGAGAGAGGGAGAGAGAGAGAGAGAGTAAGAAAGAATAGTAAAATGAACCCTCGTTCTCAACAATTATCAACTTGTGGCCAATCTTATTCCATCTATATTTCCACTCTTTTTTAGTTAAGGAAGAAAATCATCATGAGAAAGATCAGAAGAGTGGTTAGGACTGTTATATGGAATTGAAATAACCTGGTGATATGGTTTGGCTGTGTCCCCACCCAAATTTCATGTTGAATTGTAGCTCCCATAATTCCCACATACTGTGGGAAGGACCTGGTGGGGGATAATTGAATCATGGGGTGGTTTCCCCCATACTGTTCTCATGGTAGTGAATAAGTCTCACGAGATCTGAAGGTTTTATAAGGGGAAAGTCCTTTCGATTGGTTCTCATTCCCTCTTCCTGCCACCATGTAAGAAATGTCTTTCACCTTCTGCCATGATTGTGAGGCCTCCCCCAGCCATGTGGAACTGTGAGTCCATTAAACCTCTTTTTCTTTATAAATGACCCAGTGTCAAGTATGCCTTTATCAGCAGCATGAGAACAGACTAATACACCTTGTAAAATAATAATGGCTACAATTTTGAGAGCAACTACAGGTTATGTGCTTTACATAAAGTATCTTATCAGAACTTCACAACAGCTCTGCTAGGCTGGCGTTATTATCTCAGTTTTCAGATGGGGAAATTGAGGCTGGAAAAATTTAACACTTGCCCAAGTCAAAAAGCATTGACAGAGTCAGGCTTAAACTTAGAACATAAACTATGTTGTACCCAAAATGTTAACAGTCATTGCCTCAGGAGAGTGGAATTATGGTTTTTTTTTCATTTGCTTTTCATAATATTCCTTCTTCAATGTATCAAAACTCATATTGAACAATGAGTTCTGATTTGCAAAAGATGATTTATTTTTTGCACCTGTCAATAAGTCTTTCTCCACAGCTTATATGGGTTTTTATTATCTTTTTTTGTTGATTTTTTAAAATTTCTCTATAATTGCCATTGCTGGACAGCATATCCATCCAAATATGCTGGTGTGGTCTACGATGTTCCCCCCAGGCCCAAGTGGTTTGCTGCTGGTACACCGCCCTCACCCCCACGCCAAAACAGCTTCAAGAAAACCCCGTGAAACAAATGTCTAGGCTTTTTTGTGGGGTTAGTGAGGCTCTGGGTAGAAGTGAGCCCAGCAGTCATCATGAAGCTATCGCTGCCATGTTCCTAAATGTGGTCTGGATTCACTAGACTGCATTCAGATATGCATATCATCCGAGCCAAAGGAGTGATCAGGCCTCTTTACTGCACGTCTTTATTTGCTATTGCACCCAGTGCCAATCTGACTGCATCTAGTAGACTCATGAGGATGGTGATTAGTGCAGAAACCATGATAATGGGTCAATTTCTAAACACCTACTCTGGGTAGCAAAATGGCTGCTGTTTTGCTTCTGCCTTTCAAATCTCACACAAGAATCTCTCTTGTGGCCCCCATTAACAGGAAACATAAAAGGAAGACAATTCCAGGAAATGCAGCTCAGCCTACCGAAGGTAACTCCACAGGGAAGACAGAAGTAGAGGCTGGAACCCAACAAGAGCCTCATGGGTGGAACTAGGCCTAATAGAAAGAAGCTGCTGGAATACCTTTCAAACAACTTGAGTTAATAATCATATGGATCGCCTCATAAGCAGGAAGCTCTTCATCACTGGAAGTGTTCAAGCAGAAGTTTACGGACAAACTATGGAAGGTCTTATACCAGCTAGGAACCACACTTCGCTTTTAGAAAGCTACTTTGGTAACACCAGGTAATGTGATGAGAGCTTGAACTAGAGCAGTAATGGTAGAGGTGGTAAGTGGAGAATGGATCTGGAAGACACTGTGGAAGTAGACTTAAAAGGACTTGGCAACTGATTTGAGGGAGGACCATGTATTAACTTCCTATGACTGCTATAATAAATTATCATCAACTTACTGGGTTTAAACAATAGAAAGATCTTTAAATTTCTATCTCTAAAAATAGAAATTTATTATCTTACAGCTCTAGAGGCCAGAAGTTCAAAATGAGTCTTCTGGGGCTAAAATCAAGACGTCAGCAGGGCCAGTTCTGGAGGCTCCAGGGGAAAATTTATTCCTTGCCTCTTTCAGCTTTGGTAGCTACCAGCATTCCTTGGCCATCACTACAGTGTCTGCCTCCATAGTCACATTGCCTTCTCCTCTTCCGTGTCAAATGCGCTTACCTCTCCCTAATAAAGATGCTTGTCCTTATGGGACGCTTGTCCACAGGCCCATCCAGAATAATGTTTCCATCTCAAGAGTCTTAATCACATCTGCAAAGTTCTTTTTTCCATATAAGGTAACAGTCACAGGTTCCAGAGATTAGGATGTAGGTATCTTTTGGAAAGCCATTTCAGCCTTGTACAGACAGCAAAACTAAAGAAAGCAGTTAAGACTCTAGGGTCTCAAATATCAGTGGCTCAGACCATGATAGAATCATTAACTAAAGTAAGACTATCAACAAGAAGAAAAAACAGTTTAATGAGAACAGTTTAGTTTGGGATATGCTACAAATGATACGAGGGGTTGATGAGACATCCATACGGAGATGGCCAAAAGAAACTTGGAACATTACAGTTTGAAGCTTTGGAAAAGTATCCAGGTTGAAGATAAAGATTTGAGAGCATCTGCAGAGATATTATAGAGGAAGAGTATAAACTCTTGAATAGCAGGGATTAGATTTGCCTATAGTTCTATTCTGGGTACCTAGTATAGCACCTGGCACATAGTAAGTGCTCAACAAATATTTGTTGAATGAATGAGTGAAGGTAAGATCCCAGAGGAAGACAGAGGGGAAGGCCAGGAATTATGAATGGAGAAATCTTTCTTCCTCGAAACAAGAGGTAATCGAAGACAGAAGAGGTGGCTATGCAAAATAATTTAGAAATGGTCAGGATATATCTCAAGATCTCACTTGGGCCAATATTGTTATCATCAAAGTGGAAGATGAAGACATCAGTGAGAAATGTTACTGAGAATGGATTGAGGTTTGAGGAAAGTAAACCATAAAATGTCAGTACGTACTAAAAAGGACCTTGAAGAATATCTATAGAGCCCTCATCTTACAGATAGGGAAACTGAGGCTTAGAGAAAAGAAAATAATTGCTCAGGTCCCCAAGCCAAATAGAGTTTTGTTTATGTGTGCAAATATTTATTGTCTGCTGGCTTTATGCCAGGCAAACCCTGGGCTAGATGTTAGGGACATAGTGAAAAATCAGGTAGACATAGACCCTGCCCTCATGGACTTTTTAGTGTAGTGTGAAAGACACTAGAAATAAGCAGAGTGGTAAGTGCTATGAAGGGAAAAGCTTAAAGTGCTTAGGGGAGCCTAGAGGAGGAAAAGTAAGAGTTAACAAGGAATAAATAGCAAGATTGGTCAGCTGAAATGCCAGCACAGCTGCGGGTAGACAAGGACTTGGCTGTTAACCCAGGCAGCAGTTTCATGACCTAAATGATATTTTTAATTCCAGGGAGAAGAAAAGAAGGCAACTCCCAGGGCCCGACCCTGTTTCCAACATTCCTTTGTACTTGGCTCTTTTCTTCGTGTTCCTCAGGCAGACCAGAGGCATAGGAGGAGGAGCAGCTAAGCAAGCTGAGTGATTCACTACAAAATTGAACAGACAAATATGCGAAAACCTCGGAAGTTTTGTTCACTTTTCCAAGGGCACCCAGGATTAAAGACGCTGCCAGAGCAGGAATTAGCAGAGCACTTCCTCAGGAAAGCAAGGTTTGGAATGAGATTTGAAGTCTACAACAAGCAAGGTTATCAGAGAGAACAGCCCACTTTGTTTCACTAGCTTAATATGTCATTACCTTTTGTTAAGGCCAGTTGTGCCAGACACCAGTAACATTGGAGGCAATTACATTTTAGGAAAGAACAAATTTGAAGTGTAAAAATACATATACCACTTACCTAGCTCGAAGGAAAACAAATTTCCGTTATTTTTCTAATTAAATGATCCCTAGCCCTTCGCTTAGCTATCATCAGAATATGCTTCTTCCCTCTCTAGAGTGCGCCCTCTCACAAGAGCTCTGTGAATCACAGGAGTGCATACTCATTTCAGACAGTCACAACTGGCTTCTGTTGCCTTAAGGAGAAAAATCTGGAAGCCTGCTCAGTCCACCTAAGGACTGTGTTTCCTTCAGCTGTTGTCACTGTTACTACAACAGCGTTGCTAGGAGTCCAGCAGTCCAGCCCCATTGCTGATGTTTTAGTGAGTGAGGCTTGCGTTGGCACAGCAGAAGCTTCCACAGGCGTTAGGGGTAAAGAAGGAATAACGACCACGACACCCACAGGCCTCAGCCTCAAAGACCCCAAGCCTAGGTAGCAGCAAGCCTCCCTCTACCTCTAGACGAAGAAACCAGAACACACTAGAGCTCTTTGTCTTGAGGAGAAGAGACTATAGCTTCCTGAGGAAGAGGGACTCTAGAGAGGGAGGCTGAGGGAGAGTGTGACTGCGTGTGGGACATTGCTCTTGTGAAGGCCTAAAATGGCAAACCTGTCTCCCATCCCACTGTGTAGTTCCAGTGAAAGGTTATTATTATTATTATTACTTGAGATGGAGTTTTGCTCTTGTTGCCCAGGCTGGAGTGCAATGGTGCCATCTCGGCTCACTGCAACCTCCACCTCCTGGGTTCAAGCGTTTCTCCTGCCTCAGCCTCCCCAGTAGCTGGGATTACAGGCATGCGCCACCATGCCCAGCTAATTTTGTATTTTTAGTAGAGATGGGCTTTCTCCATGTTGCCCAGGCTGGTCTCGAACTCCTGACTTCAGGTGATCTGCCCGCCTTAGCCTCAGAAAGTGCTGGGATTACAGGTGTGAGCCACTGCGCCCGGCCTAGTGAAAGATTTAATAAAGCAGAGCTTCCCAATTAATGGGCCTTATTATGCTGGGGTGCTGCCAATGGATTATAAGTAGGGCAAGAATTATCGATTCCCTCAGGGTTTGGGGCAGTCAGGCAGAGCTTGAGGGAGCCAGAGCCTTCATGCCAATCACCACCAGCTGCTAGCAACTTAGTTGGGCTTTTTTGCAGAGGGCAGGCTCTGTAGAACAGAATGTAGAATTTTGCCATCCAGTCTCCACAGTCAACCAGCACTAAAGGAACTTCTGTCCCTCACTGCTTCACTGTTTCATGCTGACTATCCCTAAGGAGGTGATCAACCAACACGTCTTCTATTTGAGACTAGTGGAGGGAATGAAGAGAGAAAATACCAGTAGGCCCCGCTCCGGGTACTGGCCCCAAATTCATATCTTCACATATGTCTGTTTGCTGCTGATATGCTGTCTCAGAGGCATCCAAGTTAGCCATGTGGTGACTGCCTGTATGTTCTGAAAATTACATCATTATTTTGAAATACGGTGCTTCACATTTAAAAATTTGGATTTGGGCTGGGCGCGGTGGCTCATGCCTGTAACCCCAGCACTTTGGGAGGCCGAGACAGGTGGATCACTTGAGCTCAGGAGTTTCAGACCAGCCTGGGCAACATGGCGAAACCCCATCTCTACAAAACATACAAAACTTAGCCGGGTGTGGTAGTGTGCACCTGTATTCCCAGGTACTTGGGAGGCTGAGGTGAGAGGATGGCTGGAGACTGGGAGGTGGAGGTTGCAGTGAGCTGAGATTGCACCACCACACTACAGCCTGGGCAACAAAACCAGACACTGTCTCCAAAAAGAAAAAAAAATTGGATTGGATTTGGAATTCATTTGTGTTATCATACATATTTCATCATAGTGCTTATCAGTGAAAGAAAAGGAAGAGCTGTTGGACTTTTAAAATATATTTCAATTATTGCTAGGCCTGGTAGCACGTGACTGTAGTCTCAGCTACTTGGGGAGGCTGAGGCGAGAGGATCACTTGAGCCCCCGAGTTCAAATCCAGCCTGAGCAACGGGGCAATAGAGCAAGACCCTGTCTCTAAAAAAATAGAATTTACAAAAAATTAAACTTTTTTATTTTTTTACTCTAGCCACCAGTTGTCTAAAAAATTCAACTGTTGCAGTTTTGGAATAATTGTCAAACATGTTTTAAGTTGTTTTTATCACCTACTTGTGGGAACAAAGTTTCTTATCAATGGTGATAATAAAAAATTCAGAAAGTCATCAGTGGGCTGGGCATGGTGGCTCATGCCTATAATCCCAGAACTTTGGGAGGCTGAGGCAGAAGGATCACTTGAGGCCAGGAGTTCAAGACCAGCCTGAGAAATATAGGGAGACCCTGTCTCTACAAAAATTTTAAATTAAATTAAATTTTAAGAAATAAAAACAAGTAGTCATAATTAAAACTTTGATAGGGAACTGTGTGAAATCATTTCAAGCACAATGACGGACAGAAAAAGTTATATTTTACAGAAGCAAGCTCAGGTTTTTCATTAAACATTTTTGAAAATATTTTATTTATAAGTTTAACACAAAATTGAATATCTTTTAAAGTATGTTGGGCTGGACACAGTGGCTCACGCCTGCAATCCCAGCACTTTGGGAGGCCGAGACGGGTGGATCGCTTGATGTCAGGAGGCCGAGACCAGCCTGGCCAACGTGGTGAAACCCCGTCTCTACTAAAAATACAAAAATTTAGCTGGGCATGGTGGTGGGCACCTGCAATTCCAGCTACTTGGGAAGCTGAGACAGGAGAATCACTTGAACCCAGCAGGTGGAGGTTGCATGAGCTGAGATTGCACCATTGCACTCCAGCCTAGGTAACAAGAGTGAAACTCCATCTCAAAAAAATAAATTAATCAACTAAATATATCATATTTATTTTAATTATAATAATTACAGATAATTACTATGGGGTAACTTACAGATATTTACATCCCCATAAACCCACCATCAGTTAAAAATAAGTCAAAAATGCATTTAATACACATAACTTATTAAGCATCATAGCTTAGATCAGCTTACTTTAAACGTGCTGAGAACATTTATATTAGCCTGCAGTTGGGCAAATATCATCCAACACAAAGGCTAATAAAGCGCTGAATATCTCATATAATTATTAAATACTATACTGAAAGTGAAAACAGAATGGTCATATGGGCACTCAATTGGAGAATGTCTGTCGATGATATAAAAAAGTAATGGATGTTGTCAGTGAGTCCCATGTAGACACCCACAAATCCCCTCTAGTTTACCCCGGGTGCTGTAAAATATCATTTTCCACTTGTGTCATGATAGAAAATAGCTGAGAAACACTGAAATAAGAATTTTTTTTTTAAAGAGTTGCTTAAACCACTTTATTAATCAGGACTCATTTCATTGTTAAGTGGCAGAAGTCCAACCAGAACTAGCTTAAGCCAAGTAAGCAGTGGGAGTGGGGGAGTACATTTATGAACTCAAG
This sequence comes from Sapajus apella, assembly GCF_009761245.1. Taxonomy (NCBI): domain Eukaryota; kingdom Metazoa; phylum Chordata; class Mammalia; order Primates; family Cebidae; genus Sapajus; species Sapajus apella. Next base: position 37,432 of record NW_022437301.1, read on the forward strand.
AACCAAAAATGCATAAAGGCAAGGATGGCACTGGCCTCAGTGATGACTGAATGAAAGGGCAGTAACACAGCGAGCCTAGCTCACTCTCACTCACTATCTCTACATCTTCATTTCTCATTGCTGCTCTCAGAATATTTACTTTCCCACCTCCTCTGCCATCACATTTTCTTTCTTTTTCTGGGTTTTTTTTTTTGTGTGTGTGTGTGTGTTGTTGTTGTTGTTGTTGTTGTTGTTGTTGTTCTGTTTTGTTTTTTTTTTGAGACGGGGTCTCTGTCACCCAAGCTGGAATGCAATGGTACAATCTTGACTCACTGCAGTGCAGCCTCAACCTCCTGGGCTCAACCAATCCTCCCACATCAGCCTCCTGAGTAGCCAGGACTACAGGCACACACCACCATGCCTGGCTAATTTTTTGTATGTTTTGTAAAGATGGGGTTTCATCATGTTGCCCGGGCTGGTCTGTAATTCCTGGGCTCAAGTAATCGGCCCACCTCTTTCTCCCAAAGTGTTGGGATTACAGGCATGAGCCACCACACCTGACCTACCGTCATTTTATCTATGCAGGGCAGGGAAGAGGGCTTTCAACAGATTTGGACCTATATCTTTATAATTTGTGCCCTATAATAGTATGTAAAATTCTGGGGAAGGATTCTAATTAGCCCACCTAAGTTCAGGTGGCCACAGCAGGTGGTACAGGGTCTGTTGGCAAAATAGTCACCAAGGGAATCATGACTCTGATAGTCCCTGAACTTTTGTTTTCCAAAATCTGCATGTAGTTTAGTGTGCCTTTGGTCTGAAAAAGAAAGGATTGAAAAGTATCTGGAAGGGAATGCTATCACCTTTCTGATTACCTTCCAGGACTCGAGATGTTATAGAATTGAGAGGGCACTAGTCCTTCCCAAGTACATTATTAACTGAAGCCATCAAATAGCCTTGGGACTCTGTAGATTGACAGATGTATTCTCTAGCATAACAGACTTTAACATCCCTGACTTCTTTTCTGTATGTGTGTTAGTCTATTTTTCATTGCCATAAATAAATGCCTCAGTCTGTGTAATTTATAAAGAAAAGAGGTTTATTTGGCTTATGGTTTTGTAGGCTGTACAAGAAGCATGGGATCAATATCTGCTCTACTTCTGGTGAGGCCTCAGGAAACGTACTATGATGGCAGAAGGCGAAGGGGGAGCATGTGTGTCACATGGAGAGAGAGAAAGAGAGGAGAGAGGTACCAGGCTCCCTTTAAACAACCAGCTCTCCCATGAACTAACAGAGGAAGAATGCACTCATTACCAAAGGGAGGGCACCAAGTTATTCATGAGGGATCCACTCCCATGACCCAAAAACTTCCCACTAGGCCCCACCACCAACATTGGAGGTCATATTTCACCATGAGATTTGGAGGGACAAAGCATCCAAGCCACATCAGTATGGAGACAAGGAATACATACTGTAAGACAGAAAGGATGGCCCATGCTATACCTGGGTGTATCAATCAGGATAAGCTAGGATCTGCCAGGGTAACAACCTTCAAATCTCAGTGGCTCATGATAATAAAAACTTATTTCTCATTTAGTCTTCACGTCCATCATGAGTTGGCATAGGTCTCTGCTCATCATGATCACTCATGGACCCAGCCTAATGGGAAGAAAAGGTTTCAGAAGGGCTCACATTGACAATGAAATGCTCTGGCCTAGAAGTGACAGATTATTACCACTCAACTCACACTGCCCAACCCAATCCCAAAGAGACCAGAAAGTTAAATCCTACCATGAAGGAGAACAAGAAAAACTTGCTGAATAGCACTAATGTCTATAACACTGATTTACAACTGTATATATTGGAGAGTGGGTGAATGAAACCTACAAAAATGTCGTAGGTGATTTCTTAGTATTATTGTCCCTGATCTTAGAAAAATCCAATATGAAAATGCAAATTATTCAATCAGGTAAACTATGGGTTACTTATTCACGGTGCATGAATTATTTAATTTATAGAAGGATTCAGCTTAGAATCTTTTTTAAACTTTGAATTTCTTAACACATCTAAATATTTATTTACAGAACATTTACCAAAGAATTCTGGAACCTTGGTGTTGAACCTTAGGTTAACTCTTAATACACACAACTTTGAGTTTTTACTGTACCTTGCCCATCTGTGTTTCTAGGCAAAACATATACATTAATCGACAGTTTCTCTAGGTCAAGTTGTAAAGGGTCCATAGTTAGTCAAACCCAAGAAAAAGAAGACTGAAATGCACAGTATAATCAGAACAGTAAAATCAGTGACATTAATTCTGCAGAATAAGAAATTCACCCTCGGCTGGGTGCAGTGGCTCACCCCTGTAAACCCAGGACTTTGGGAGGCCGAGGCAGGTGGATCATGAGGTCAAGAGATCGAGACCATCCTGGCCAACATAGTAAAACCCCATCTCTACTAAAATACAAAAATTAGCCGGGTGTGGTGGCACGCACCTGAAGTCCCAGCTACTCAGGAGGCTGAGGCAGGAGAACTGCTTGAACCCAGGAGGCGGAGGTTGCAGTGAGCTGAGATCACGCCACTGCACTCCAGCCTGGTGCTTGGCAACAGAGCGAGACTCTATCTCAAAAAAAAAAAAAAAAGAAAGAAAAAAGAAATTCACCCACAAGAACAGGACAAGAGTAGTCTTTTTTTGTGAGATGTAAAGCTCCAGTTTTTCTTTCAGAAGTGGCTGGTGGGATTTGCCAACAAAACTCAATTGGCATGTTCACATGTTAAAATGAACAACAAAGTCCTGGGAAGAAACTTTATTCCCACAGCAATAATCCTATAATAGCCTATGGCAATGCCTTAACCCAAGGGTTAACCCCTTAAACTAAGGGCCAGAGCACACTTCTAGTCCTGTTATCTTCGACAATACGCCTCAAAATCATGGGCAACCAATGCATAGCCAAATTTTGCCACCTCTGACAAGGTGAGCTAAACATTCAATTTCCCTGCTCACAAACTGTCAGTTGGTCCCTGGGGCTGCTGCTTACCAAGTGCTAAGAAACTTGGTAAGCAGCAAAACTCCGCCTCAAAAAAAAAAAGGAAAGAAAAGAAAAGAAAACATGGCTCCCCAGAACTTGGCCAATGAACTTGAAGGTCTTCAAAAGTGGTAGAAGACATGGCACCAGGCCATGCATGATGGCTCACGCCTTTAATCCCCGCACTTTGGGAGACCAAGGCGGTGGATCACCTGAGGTCAGGAGTTTGAGACCAGCCTGAGACCAGCCTGGCCAACATGGTGGAACCCCATCTCTACTAAAATTACAAAAATTAGCTGGGCATGGTGGTGGGTGTCTGTAATCCCAGCTACTCAGGAGGCTGAGGCAGAAGAATCGCTTGAACATGGGAGGCAGAGCTTGCAGGGAGCCATGATCACACCACTGCACTCCAGCCTGGGCGACAAGAGCGAAACTCTGCCTCAAAAAAAAAAAAAAAAGAAAAGAAAAGAAAACATGGCACCCCAGAACTCATGGAATTTACAGCCCACTTGAGAGGAAAAGATCTGATTTTTTTTTAATTGCAATTACAAATATGAAAAAAAAAAAAAATAGGCCAGGCACAGTGGCTCATGCCTGTAATCCCAGCACTTTGGGAGGCCAAGGCAGGTGGATCACCTGAGGTCAGGAGTTTGAGACCATCCAGGCCAACATGGTGAGACCCTATCTCTACTGAAAATACAAAAATGAGCCTGGCATGGTGGTAGGTGCTTGTAATCCCAGCTACTGGGGAGGCTGAGGCAGGAGGCTTTCTTGAACCCGGGAGGTGGAGGTTGCAGTGAGCTGAGATCATGCCACTGCACTCCAGCCTCGGCAAGAAGAGTGAAACTCTGGTCAAAAAGAAAGGAGAGGGGAGGGAAGGGGAGAAGAGGGGAGGAAGGGGAGGAAGGGGAAGGAGGGGAGGGAGGGGAGGAAAGAAAGGAAGAGCCTTGAAGTATGCAGACAATATCACTAGCTCACTAAGAACAACTGCCCCATCCTCCAACCCCTTAATTTGCTGCCTTGCCCTAAGTGTTGATGGAAAATAGTGCTGCATGCCTAGGACATATCAAAGAAGAAGATAGGTGCAAGTTCTTTCTCAGGAGAGACTGGCAAATTTATTGGAGGCCAAGGCACCAGAAAAATCCTGACACCAGAAAATACAGTATTTCTGACATTAAATCATTTCTTTTTTTTAAAGACAGAATCTTGCTCTGTGCCAGGCTGGAGTGCAGTGGCATGATCTCAACTCACTGCAACCTCTGCCTCCTAGGTTCAAGTGATCCTCCTGCCTCAGTCTCCTGAGTAGCTGGGACTACAAACATGCACCACAACACCCAAATTTTTGTAGTTTTAGTAGAGACGGGGTTTCACCATGTTGGCCAGGCTGGTTTCAGTCTCTTGATGTCATGATCCATCCATCATGGCCTCCCAGAGTGCTGGGATTACAGGTGTGAGCCACCCTGCCTGGCCCATTCAGTCATTCTTTTACTTAGTTTTTTGTTCACGAATATTTTGCTAAGCCATGTGCTGGGCATTGGACAAGACGGGCATTGGACAAGACAGACATAGTCCCTGCTCCTATGAACCTCACATTGCAGTGAGGGAGATAATAAACTGTTAATTATGATATTACGAGGGTAGCACTGTGACACGAGAAACACTGATGACCATGGGAGCACAGGGGAGGGACCCGCAGCATGGTTGAGGAGGCAAAGGGAGAGACTCTAATGACATGTAAACTGAAGCCCGCAGGACAAATAGGAGTTTGCCAGATGAATGAGGTGGAGAAAGAGTGTCACAGGCAGGATGAACAGTCTGAGCAAAAGCAGCGAGGTAAGCCACTCAATTCAAGAACCAGAAAAAGAATGCATAGCAAGATCATAGAGCGCGAGAGGGCAATAGGGGACTAACGGGGAGTGAAGCTAGAGAAATAATTAGAGAATCTTACAAACCATGGAATCAAAATTTGGACTTTACGCTAATGGCGGTGAGAGTTGTAAGCAAGGGAGTGTCATGAACCAGTTTGCATTTTAGAGAGATGAGTCTAGTTGCATTGAGAAGAAAGGTGCCCAGTTAGAAGGTAGCACGTAGCCAAGCCTCAAACTCTTTCTTCCCATGTTACATCAAGCAAGTTTAAAACAACCGTGTGTTTAAAATGGTACAATTACTGGATGGTAAAGCCTCCATCAGGCTGAATAGCTTAGGTGCCACATATAGCTATAGTCATGCTAGAAAGTCCCTTAGACCTATTGGATATGAGAGACAAATAAATATTTCTTGTGTTAAGCTACCAAGATTTGGAGTTGACACTATGCCATAACCTAGTATATCCTCAACTACTTGTCCCTATAAACTTGTGGGGACAGAAGTGAGGAGGCAGATGGAAGGTTTAAATAAATTATTCCTTCTTTTCCTCTGCCTGAGGAATAGCTGTCTCCCTTCCTCCATTCATTCCTCTTTCTGGTGCACTTTATATTATACACGGACACTTTCACTCCATTTCACATTCACATTCAATATACATATTTTCTGGTGGAAAGCAAATTGTTCTAAAAGGTAATCTTTTAAGATACTTTCTTGAGATATCTTGCATTTCTGTAAGATAAACAAAAACTTGCTGGACTATAAGCACTAATTTTCACATTTAAAAACCAATAGACTGTTTCTTCAAGCCCTACTCTGCCTTCTCCATAAGAGATTCAGTGTCTCACTGATGTGTCAAAATAGCTTAAGGTTCTTAGCCAGTCAAAAACCAGATCAAAGTGTGCTGAAGCTGAACAGTTGAGTCCATTGTACTAAGGATCATCAACCAAAATGATCACATTTCTGGCGTGTCCTGATAAAATGGAAAAAGCATCACAGAAATAAAATATTGCCACAGAGGTGCCTGTTTTTATAAGCAAATATGCTGGCAAGACCTATTTAGTAGCAAGCAGCTTTTATGAAAGGCAGCACTGTAGGCCATTAACTCTTGTTCCATGTAAACTACCCAAAGTCGGGATAGGGAAAGTTGGAGGAAAGCGGCAGTTGGCATCTGCTGATTTGATGGAAAGTTGGCAAGATGTCTAGGATGTGAGCTCTGAGAATTTTGGGGGGAAATATTGATGGATAAAAGTTGAGAAAGCTATTATTTTAAAAGCACAAGCATCAAGATTGGGAAGTAGATATGTGAATTTATCTTTAGTTCCAGCTGCTCCTTTTAGGGGAGAGGGTTGGAGAGAACCCTTGAATGGGTCCTTCAGTTCCATACATTGAAAGAAAGTACCTGCCCTTTGTTTTTGATTTGTTTGGTTTTTTTTTAATGTTCTTCAATCCTATCCTTTGTTCTTGATGGAAACTATGGAGCAACTTGAATGAAGACCCTTTTAGATTGATGAACTGAGTTTTGATTTGTGATAGAAATTGTTGCAAAAATAGCTGTGTGTAGTTGAACTAGAGTTACTTTATGTTTCTGCAGGACTTTTTCACCTGAGGAAGTGTCCTGTGCCTTATACCTACTGCTTATCCTTCTGGAGATATGTCTTCTCCCATTTGAGTTATCACACACAGAAGATGAGGAATTAAGCCAGGAAGAGGGCATGGTGGCTCGCTTGTAGTCCCAGCACTTTGGGGGAGCCAAAGGGGGAGGATTGCTTGAAGCTAGGAGTTCAAGATTGTGCCACCGCACTCCAGCCTGAGCAACAGAGCAAGACTCCATCTCGAAAAAAAAAAAAAACAAAAAAGCATACAAGTCCTGACAAGATGGTAAGGAATTACTAGGCCAGAATTAAAGGTTAAATATTTACCAGCGAGGTGAATAAGAGCAAAAGAAACATTTTCTCTAAGGGTTCTTGAGAATCATAAATTTTTGAACTTTCACTTTGAATAATTCACAGAGCAGGTGGCATCAGGAAAGAAGTCAAAGCTTGGAGCACCCACAAATAGGAGATCCTCCCCTCAAAAAGCTAGGACCCCCAGAGTGCTACACCTTCAGGAAAAGGATGAACCAGAGTTGGGACTGTCCTCACATGGGATTACAACCCAAGTCTGATTCTCTGGGTTGTTCACAGAACGTCCAGGCTTGAGCTAGGTTTAAGGAAATGCCATATTGCTGGTACCCCCAAGTACTTGACAGAAACAAACACATATGTTTGGAGAAAGAAACCTTTATCCTTGATCTCAAATTATTCTTACAAATAATTTTTAAATGCAGTGAGGAACACATGGTCAAAGATAACCAAGCATGGGCATGATGGCACACATGTGTAGTCCTGGCTACTTAAGAGGCTGAGACAGGAGGATCACTTGAGCACAGGAGGTTGAGGCTGCAGTGAGTCATCATCATGTCACTGTACTCCAAGCTGGGCAAGAGAGCAGCATCCTGTCTCAATAAAAGATGACCAAGCACACAAGAAAACTAGACCCAAAAAGCAAGAATCACTGGCTACAACCAACAATAAAAACAGACCCTCAAAAACTTCAGATAGTGGAATTACCATATACAGACTATTAAATAACTGTGAGGTGGCTTACCATTTTTAATGAAATGAAAAATAAGCTAGATCAAATCTACAGAGAATAGGAAACTCTAAAAAGTGACATTGAAGACTTAAAAAGAAACCAAATAAAACTTATAGCAAAACAAATAACTGAAGTTTAAAACTCAATGCTTCAGTAGTCATATGGTGCTACTGAAGGGCAAATAATGAACCAGAAATTAAGACAAAATAAATTATCTATTATGCTACATAGAGAGACAAAACAATAGAAGATAAAAAAGAGAAAGTGAGAAATAAAGAAGATAGAAGATGTTCTAACACAGTCACTTCTCATTATTGACAAGAGTTATGTTCTATAAAGTCATTGTGAATACTGGATTAGTGAATACTAAACCATTGTTCCTAGGAGAAATAAAAGGTTAAGTTCCTATGAGCATCTGTTCATAATTATTTCATTAATTAATCAATATGTAACTTTGTTTTATGTGTGTTTGTGTTTAAAGGCAGCTTATTTAACATACTCATGGCCAACAGCACTATAACTCATGTTTGAATGAAGCTTATCTAACACACTGATTTTCACAGCCTTCTTGCACCAAAAAAGCTTTTAAACAGAGAAATCACCAACAAAAAAGCAAAAGCAAAACCAAAACACTAAATAGATAGCAAAAAGGACATGTGTTTACGGTGTGAAAGCTGAAGCAAAGAAGGCAGAGCATCACCTTGTTTGACCTCAGCTGGGAACATGTACATCAGGTGACTCCAATTTTTTGCCACTCTGAGAATGTCCATGAATGACCATGAAAATAAGATTAATTTTGGGGTCACAAATAGATTTTAGCAAGTAGATGAATCTGCACATATGCAATACACAAATAATGTAGATTGATTATACTTGGAGTTCCAGAGAGACAAAGAGGAAAGAAAGATGGGGAAAAGGTAACATTCAGAAACAAAATGACAGAATTTCTTAGAACCTATGAAAGACACCAACTGACAGATTAAAGAAAGCCAAAGCAGAATAAATGAAAAGAAACCCACTTCTTGGTGCATAACAGTAAAAGTACAGAAAGTCTGAGAAAATCTTAAAAGCAACCAGAGACGAAGACAGAAAAACATCAAATAACAGTAAGACTGACCTCTAACTTCTTATCAGCAACAGTGGAAGCCAGGGAAAAGTGAAATGTTGTAGGAAAAGAAAATAACTGCCAAGAGTGTCCAAAACCCAGAGGGCCAGGAAAGGTGGCAGGGAAAAGGGAGGAAAAAAAAAAGAACATTGGGAGATTAAGGTGAGTGGATCACTTGAGGCCAGGAGTTCAATATCAGCCTAGCCAACATGGTGAAACCCTGTCTCTACTAAAAAATGCAAAAATGAGGCCAGGTGTGGTAGCTCATGCCTGCAATCCTAGCACTTTGGAAAGCCGAGGTGGGCAGATTGCCTGAGCTCAGGAGTTCAAGACCAGCCTGGGCAACATGATGAAACTCTGTCACTACTAAAAATACAAAACATTAGCAAGGCATGGTGGCACACCTGTAATCCCAGCTACTTAGCAGGCTGAGGCACGAGAATTGCTTGACCTGGGAGGCAGAGGTTGCAGAGAGCCAAGATTGCTCCACTGCACTCCAGCCTGGGCAACAGAGTGAGACTCCATCTTAAAACAAATAAATAATAAATAAATAAATAAAATGGTGGTTATAAAAATGTCATCATACAAAATAGGAATTTTAGAAATGGTAAATATTATTGAGGCTACTAGTGTATTTTAAAACTTCTGAGCCAGGCACAGTGGCTCACACCTGTAATCCCAGCACTTTGGGAGTCCAAGGTGGGCGGATCACCTGAGGTCGGGAGTTCGAGACCAGGCTGACCATCAAAAAGTGGGTGAAGGATATGAACAGACACTTTACAAAAGAAGATATTTATGTGGCCAGGAAACATGAAAAAAAGCTCATCATCAAAAAATCTGGAGACCACAGATGCTGGAGAGGATGTGGAGAAATAGGAACACTTTTACACTGTTGGTGTGAGTGTCAATTAGTTCAACCATTGTGGAAGACAGTGTGGAGATTCCTCAAGGATCCAGAAATAGGAATACCATTTGGCCCAGCAATCCCATTACTGGGTATATACCCAAAGGATTATAAATCATTCTATTATAAAGACACATGCACACATTTGTTTATTGTGGCACTGTTCACAATAGCAAAGATCTGGAACCAACCCAAATGCCCATCAATGATAGACTGGATAAAGAAAATGTGGCACATATACACTGCGGAATACTATGCAGCCATAAAAAAGGATGAGTTCATGTCCTTTGCAGGGACATGGATGAAACTGGAAACCATCATTCTCAGCAAACTGACATAAGAACAGAAAGCCAAACACCACATGTTTTCACTCATAAGTGGGTGTTGAACCATGAGAACACAAGGACACAGGGTGGAGAACTTCACACACTGGGGCCTGTTGGGGGCTGGGGGGGCTAGGAGGAGTATAGGAGGGGGTGGGGAGATTGGGGAGGGATAACATTAGGAGAAATATTTAATGTAGATGATGGGGGGATGGAAGCAGCAAACTGCCATGGCATATGTATTGCATGATCTGCACATGTACCCCAGAACTTAAAGTATAATAAAAAAATAGACTTCCAAACAACTCAGACTTTTTAAAAAGAAAGAAATCATAGATCAATGTGATGACATCACACTTTCCTGGGCCATACCTGAGGGGGAAAAAAAAGAAATCATAGATCATAATTAAACAAGAAATATTTTCAATTGAATGATAAAAAAATCTAAATATAAAATCTTGTGGGATTTACCCACAACAAAATTAAACAGATGTTACTATTCTGCCTTATTCTCTATACATGCTTATTTATATTTTAGTGCTGTATTTGTAAGAAATAAAATGTTACATCTCTATTCCTTTATCATCCCTTCCCTCTCTAAAGTAATTACTATCCTAAAACTGGTGTGTATCTTTCCCTGTCTCAAAAAATGCATATTATATATATATATAGCTTTACCAGTGCACCAACTGGAGCAATGTGAGGCAGCCAGTTGCCAGGTCGTGACTTGGAGGCTGGAAGAATGACCAAGTGTCGTGTGAGACCAAGAATTTTCATGAAGGGAAGCCTTCCACATAAGCCTCCAGCAGAACCCAGGCTAGGCCCTCCTGACCAAAACGGAGTCAGATGTATGCTGTGATCAGACAGACAGGGTCTCACTCTGTCACCCAGGCTGGAGCTCAGTGATGCAATCTCAGCCCACTGCAACCTCCGCCTCCCGGGTTCAAACGATTCTCATGCCTCAGCCTCCTGAGTAGCTGGGAATACAGGCAGGTGCTACCACTAAAGGCCTTATATTTGAGTCTACCTATAATCTTGGGGTTTTGTTTACTATTTGGGGTGGGTGGCAAACAGACTTGAACTCTATATGAAAGAGTGGACAGCTTTCATGGGCCTCTACAGAAAAAGTAAAATGACAGAGTAATTCTCATTCTGGTTTTGGTCATATTTGTTTTGCTATGTAAGATCTCCTAGGAGACAATGCAAGGTTTTGCTTATTCTAATTTGTGGCCTGGATGCCTATACTTTCTGTGAGACTAGAGATCATCATGAGGAAAGGCCAGCTGTTATGACAAGCACCTGTGCTTCAGGGAATAGGACAAATTTGTTCCATTGTACCCAGAGGATGTCATATGATGCCTAGCACTGTTGAGAAGCTTTTCACGAAATTCTATAAGGAGACATGCCCTGATATCAAACATTCCATAGGCTGATGTCACTCAGAAGATGACGGGGGTCAGGTGTGAGCTATAATTGGTACAGAAATACTGGATATGGCAGAGCCTGCAGCAAGCCAGTCGGAATGTGCCCCTTGTAAAAGTGCATTTACAAATCTTCCCATGACTGTGGCTTTGAGCAAGTGACAGGACCTAGAAATCTGTGTAGGGCCAATAGCTGAGGTCATTGTCAGCAAAAACAATTAAAGTTGTTTTTTTATTCTTGTTGACTTTCTAAGTTGTTTACCTCAAGTCTGTTGCTGCAGAAGAAGGAAAAGGATAAAGATAATAGAAGTCTGGCCAGGCCCAATGGCTCACACCCGTAATCCCAGAAATTTGGGAGGCCAAGGTGGGCAGATCACTTGAGGCCAGGAGTTCGAGACCAGCTTGGCCAACATGGTGAAACCCCTTCTCTACTACAAAAATTAGCCAGACATGGTAGTGCACATCGGTAATCCCAGTTACTCAGGAAGCTGAGGAATGAGAATTGCTTGAACCTGGGAGGCAGAGTTTGCAGTAAGCTGAGATAGCACCACTGCACTCCAAACAATAGACGTTCTACAGGACAGGGATATAGGACTTGTGATTTCTACCAGTGTTACTGTTGTCTCAGACCATAGCAGCCTTCAGGGCTTGCCGATATTTCCTGCACTGATGGATGCAGGGTTGCCCTTCCTCAGGCCTAAAGGAAAAGCGAGTGCAATCAACATGAGGTTGCCAAGCCTTCTGGTTTCTGAAAAGTGGGAGATCAGGCTGGGCATGGTGGCTCACACCTGTAATCTCAGCACTTTGGGAGGCCGAGGTGGGCAGATCACCTGAAGTCAGGAGTTCAAGATCAGCCTGGCCAACATGGTGAAACCCCATCTCTACTAAAGATTTAAAAAATTAGCCAGGTATAGTGGTGGATGCCTGTAATCCCAGCTACTTGGGAGGCTGAGGCAGGAGAATTGCTTGAGTCTGAGAGGCAGAGTCTGCTGTGAGCCGAGATTGCACCACTGCACTCCAGCCTGGGCGAGTGACACTCCATCTCAAAAAAAAAAAAAAAGAAAGAAAGAAAGAAAAAGAAAAGTGGGAGATCAGGTATTTTATTTTGAAACATGTTTTATAAACTATCTTGATGTATAAGTGACATGCCAAAGTATATATGCATTTATGTATAATTTGAAGAGTTTGTCATATAAACCCATGAAACCACCTGATATGGTTTGTCTCTGTCCCCACCCAAATCTCATTTTGAATTCCTATGTGTTGTGGGAGGAACACGGTGGGAAGTAATTGAATCATGGGAGCAGGTCTTTCCCATACTGTTCTCATGATAGTGAATAAGTTTCACGAGATCTGATGGTTTTATAAAGAGGCATTTCCCTGCACAAGCTCTTTTTTTGCCTGCTTCTATCCACCTAAGATGTGACTTGCTCCTCCTTGACTTCTGCCATGATCGTGAGACTTCCCCAGCCACATGGAACTGTAAGTCCAATTAAATGTCTTTCTCTGGTAAATTACCCAGTCTCAAGTATGTCTTTATCAGTAGCGTGACAATGAACTATTACACCACCCTAATCATGATCATGAACATATTCATGATTTACCTCATGCTGTTTTACAATCTGCCTGCACTTTCCAAGGCCTTCAAGAATCCAGTGATTTACTTTCACTGTAAGAGAATAGTTTGTGTTTTCTAGAATTTTATGTGAATGGAATCATAAAATATTTACTCCTCTTTTCCTAATGTTTTTCATACTGCATAATTATTTTAGGATTTAGCAATATTGCTTATGTGAATAGTCCATTTGTATTGCTGAGTAATATATATTCTGTGGATATGCCACAATTTGGATAAATAATTGGATGTATTCCAGTTTGGGGCTGTTCTATGAACATAGGCATATAATTCTTAAGATGCATAAATGTTTTATTTCTCCTGTGCCAATAGTACAGTGTATGTGAATGCTTCACTTTTAAAGGAACTAACGAACTATAACCTAACTATACCATTTGCATTCCCATCAACAGTATGTGAGCCTTCCTGTTTCTCTACATTCTTGCCAATACTTGGTATGGTTAGTCTTTTTAATTTTAGTTGTTTTAATAGTTGTATACTGGCATCTTTCTGTGATTTTACTGCATTTTTCTTCTATTTTATGGTATTGAACGTTTTGTGTCTATTTGCCACCTGTATATCTTCTTTGGAAAAATGTTTGTTAATGTCTTTGCCTATTTTTAAATGAATGTTGGTGATAGTTCCTTTTTCATTAATAAATAGACATGTATAACAAAAAAGACAATTGCCTGGCCTAATATATAGAGAGAGAAGAAAGGCCAAAAATTAATGGATTAAGCAGCCACCTCAAGAAGTTATAAACAGAAAAACAAAAACCAAAGGATGGAGAAAAAAAAAAAAGAAAGAAACAAATGGCATAGTAACCATACATAAAACAGAGAAAATTGATAGAGCCAAACTTTTTTTTTTTTTTTTTTGAGACAGTTTTGCTCTTGCTGCCCAGACTGGAGTGCAATGACGCAATCTTGGCTCACTGCAACCTCCGCCTCCTGGGTTCAAGTGATTATCCCACCTCAGCCTCCTGAGTAGCTGGGATTATAGGTACCTGCCACCATGCCCGGCTAATTTTTGTATTTTTACTAGAGATGGGATTTCACCATGTTGATCAGGCTGGTCTTGAACCCCTGACCTCAGGTGATCCACCTGCCTCAGCCTCCCAAAGTACTGGGATTGCAGGTGTGAGCCACTGTGCCCGGCCAAAACTTTTTTGTTTTTTTTTTTAAGAGTAATTAATAAAATTGGCAAATTTGTAGTGAGATTATTTGAGAAAAGAAGAAAGAGGAAGAGAAGATACAAATTACCAAAACAGAATCAGAGATGAAAAGGGTACTTCATGCATATGTTGAAAACATTTTTTTAAATAAATAAGACACAAATTACCAAAACTGACCTAAGAATAAATTAAAAATATGAACACATTTATAATAAGTAAGATAATCAGTAATCAGACACCTTCCAACAACAACAAAAATGTCCAAAAAGGCTACCAAACATTTAAAGAATTAACATTGATCCTTCTCAATTTCTTCCAAAAACTAGAAGCAAAAGGAACACTTCTTAACTCATCCTGTGAAACCAGCATTACCCTGAAACCACAGCCAAAGGCAGAACAAGAAAAAAAAATTACCAACCAATATCCTTTATGAATAGAGATGTAAAAATCCTCAAGGAAATATTAACAAACCAGATTCTGCAGCATAAAAAAAGGATTATAAACCATGATCAAGAAGGCTTTACCTACAACAGCAAGAGTAGTTTACATAAGAAAATTAATCAATGTGGTAAACCACAACATTAATTGAATGAAGGAAAAAATCCACATGATTGCCTCAATTGACACAGAAAAAGCATTTGACACCCTTTCAGAATAAAAACTCTCAGAAAATTTAGAAGCAAACTTTCTCAACCTGATAAAGAACATTTATGAAAAACCCACAAATGATATCACCCTCAATAGAGAAAGACTGAAAGATTCCCACCTAAGTTCAGGAATAAGACAAGGTGCTCTCTCTCTCCACTGTCATTCAACATTGTACTGTAAGTTCTAGTCAGGTCAGTGGGACAAAAAGAAAAAACAGCATCCAAATTAGAAAGGAAGTTATAAAATTATGTCTGTTCACACATAACATAATCCCATATACAAAAAATTGCAAAGATTCCAGAAAAAAAATTTACTTGCGCTAACAAATGAATGCAGCAAATTCACAAGATACAAGACCAACATACAAATATCAATTGCATTTCTGTATATTAGCAATGAACAATCATGAAAGAAAATTAAGAAAATATTTCTATGTACGATAGCATCCAAAAGAATAAAATACCTAGGAGTAAATTTTACCAAGGAAGTCAACGACTTGCACACTGAAAACTATAAAACATGGCTGAAAAAAATTAAAGAAGACCCAAATAAATTGAAAGGCTTCCTGTGTGCATGGATTGAAAGAGATAATATTGTTCAGGATGGCAATACTACTCAAAGTGATCTACAGATTCAAAGCAATCCCTATCAAAATTCCAGTGGCCTTTTTAACAGATAAAGAAAAGTCACAGCACTTTGGGAGGCCAAGGCAGGAAGGTCACTTGAGACCTCATCTCTACTAACAATAAAAAATTAGCTGGGTGTGGTGGTGTGCATCTGTGGTCCTACCTACTTGGGAGGCTGAGGTGGAAGGATCTCTTGAGCCAGGGAGGTCGAAGCTGCAATGAACTGTGATCATGCCACTGAACTTCAGCCTTTGCAACAGAGTGAGACCCTGTCTCAAAAAAAAAAAAAAAAAAAAGAAGAAAAGAAAAGAAAGTCAGTTATTGAATTCATATGGAATTGCATGGGACCCCAAAAAAACAAAACAATCTTGAAAATTAAAACAAAGAAGTCTCACCCTTTCCTATTGTAAGTCATAATAGCTACAATAATCAAACAGTGTGGTACTGGCATTAAAAATATACATACAGAGCAGTGGAATAGAATTAAGCATATAGATATAAACCCATACATCTATAGCTAATCAATTTTCAACGAGGATGCCAAATCATTCAATAGGGAGACAATAGTCTCTTCATCAAATGGTGCAGGGACAAGTGGATATTCATCTGCAAAAGAATAAAGTTGGACCCCTACTTCAGAATATATACAAAAATTAACTCAAAATTGATTAATGATCAAACGATATTCTCGCTATGTCGCTCAGGCTGGAGTGCAGTGATATGATCATAGCTCACTGCAGCCTCAAACTCCCAGGCCCAAGCAATCCTCCTGCCGCCTCAGCCTCCCAAAGTACTGGGATTATAGGCATGAGCCATTGTGTTCAGCCTCAAAATCTTAAAATTCTTAGAAGAGAGCATAAGGGTAAATCTTCATGTTCATTGGCAATGGTTTCTTAGATGTGACACCAAAAACACAAGCAACAAAAGAGAAAATAGATATTTTGGACTTCATCACAATAAAAAACTTCTGTTTCAAGGGATACCATCAAAAAAGTAAAAGGAGAACCTGTTAATATTAAATGGGAGAAAAATATTTTTAAATTATATATCTGATAATACTATAGTATCCAGAATAAACAAAGCAAAAAAATGCTCATACCTCAAGAACAAAAAGAAAAACAACTCACCTAAAATTGGACAAATTAGCCAGGTGCAATGGCTCACTCCTGTAATCCCAGCATTTTGGGTGGCTGAGGAGGGAGGATCACTTGAGACCAGGAGTTCCACACCAGCCTGGGCAATATAAGACCCTGTCTCTACATAAACTTTTAAAAATTAGCCATATGAGGTGATGTGAGCCTGTAGTCCAAGCTACTCATGAGGCTGAGTTTGGAAGATCATTTGAGTCCAGGGGTTGGAGGCTGCAGTGAACTATGATTGCACCACTGCACTCTAGCCTGGACAATAGAGTGAGACCCAGTCTCAAAATAAAGAAATGAGCAAACAAATAAATAATTTTTAAAATTTAATTTTAAAAAATAAAAATAATTTTAGGAAAAAGATCAATTAGCCTCAGTTGATAGAATGTTTTTAAAAATGAACAAAGAAGTTTAATAGACATTTATTCTAAGAAGATATACAAATGGCCAACTAACACATGAACAGATACTAGCCATGTATATGCAAATCAAAACCACAAGAAGCTATCACAACACACCCACTAGAATTGCCATTTTTTTTAAAAAAAAAAAAAAAGGAAAATAAGTGTTGGCAAGGATGTGGCTAAATGGGAATTTTAATCCACTTCTGGTTGTAATATAAAATGGCACAACTGCCACAGAAGCAGCTTTAGTGGTTCCTAAGTTAAAAAAACACTATATAACCCAGCAATTACCCTCCGAGGTATATACCCAGGAGAAATGAAAACATTCATTCACAAAAAAACTTGCAACAAACCTTCATAGCAACATTATTCTTAATGGTCAAAAAGTGGAAACAATCCAAATGTTCATCAACTGATGAAGGGCTAGACATAATATGGTATATCCATACAGTGAAATATTTATTCAACCATATAACGGAATGAAGTACTAATATACATCACAACATGGATGTACCTTGAAAACATTACGTTAAGTGAAAAATGCCAGACAAAAAAGGCCATATAGTGTATGATTCCATTTATAGGAAAAGTCCAAAAAAGGCAAATCTATAAAGACAGAAACTAGATTATTATTTACCAAGGGCTTTAGGGGAGGGTCAATGGAAATGACTGGTTAATTGGCATGAGATTTCTTTCTGGGGTAATGAAAATACTCTGAAATTAGATTATAGTGATGGCTGCATCACGTGGCGAATCTACTAAAAAACACTGAGTTGTATATTTTAAAATTGCTAAAGTGATTACCTTTTCTCAATTATCAAAAAAAAAATCCCTAAAACTGTTAACTCTGAGTCTACTGGACTTAACTCCTGATCCAATATAGTGTCTGATATCTATTATATACTCAATACACATTTACTGAATGAATGCTTAAACGAGTAAATTAATAAATAGAAACACCCATCAAACATAGTCAACTGGAACCTCCATCAGGCAAAGATTTTTGTCTGTTTTGTTCATTGCAGTATAAAAACCTTGCTTGCAAAATTTATAACAGTTAGAAAATTAAGACAGTTAGAGATCTGACCTAACTAATTCCATTTAAACTTTAACCTCCAAACTGCCCTTGGTCATTCCTGGACCTGGGCAAAGCTAATTTTAGGAGAAATTTATAGTTTAACTGATAATACCCATTCCCAAAACTAAACTACCTTTGTAAAACTAATGAAAGGGCCTCCTAGCCTGCTAGGAGAATAAAAGGGGCCTGAACTCTGCTAAGATGTAGGGATAGTTAAAAGATTACGAGCCATTTTTCCGGAAGTCACAAGATTTGAAACTTCCCTAATTACTCCTGTAAATAACATCACTATAGTATAACCTGAGATTTGCCTTTGAGAGGTCTTTTCAGGCTTTCACATTTTTGATGGTCAGATGACCCCAACCAGATCAGCGACTCCTCTGTGGTTGCCACCTAGAAGCAGACTCAGTACACATGGACCATTTTCCATACCCCTATGATTGCATCCCCAACCAATCAGCAGCACCACTTCCTGGCCCCCTGCCCACCAAACAACCCTTGAAAGATTCTAACCTCCAAATTTTCAGAGAGGCTGATTTGAGTAATAAGAAAACTCAGGTCTTCCATTTAGCTGGCTCTACGTGTATTAAAGTCTTTATTGCAAATTTCCTGTCTTACTCTATCTGGGCAGTGGGCAAGAAGGACCCATTGGGCATTTACAAATTTGGAAGCTCATCTGGGATAGCCCTTGTGGCTACCTGCCCGCAGTTTAGCAGCGCTTCACTAGCAACAGATCCGGAAGCCAACCCAAGCAGCTACTTAGTTCTCTTGGACCAAGGGCTTCCTCTGGCACTATCTCTACTGATGGGGTGCTGTCAACCCATAGTGCATGGATCTAATTGCAATGAAGAAATAGTTCTTGGAAGACATCTTGTAACCTGATTTGGTGAGTATTCCAGGATCTGGCAACACTTGCTTCCTTCTCCTCATCTGCTAGCCTCTCTAGAGGCACTATCTATAGCCCCATCCCAGGGATTGTTCGGATTTCCCTATGTTGTAGAAAGAGTCTTGGTTTGGGGAGGTTTCTTGCCAGTCAGATGGAGAATTTGGGACCTATTTAGAGGAATACTCTTCTTATTCGGAATCTGGTCTGGAATCCTGGTTTGGAAGTCGTTTTGTTCATCTTTACCTCATTGTGCATGTTTAGATGCACGGACAGGATTCCTCAAAGGAATTCCTAATGGAAATCCAGCTGGCTCTCCTGGTTTGTTTGGTTGGTCACATTTGGTAAGCCCTGAAGGAAAGTCAACAGTCCTAACTCAGGGACCATCTGTTCTTCCATCTTGCTCATATGACATCATATGACAAATGTCACATTCAACAAATGTCGCAGACCATTTGTTGAAACTTCTAGTTGGAGGTCATCCTACCCTACTTTGAATGATTCAAGGATGTCAGGGACCAATGGAGGCAAGTTTGAGCCTTACAAGGTTGATGTTGAGCACTGAGGAGGGTGAGTAGTGTCTGTGTTTTGTCATATGATTTTTCTCTGGCCAGAAGGGAAATGTTAATTTGGTTCCCACCCCCCACCCCCCAAAACCCCGCCATGTAGCCTGTTGGGCTGTTAGGCTGCATCCTGCAAAATTGAGAGGCTTTTGTCTATGGTTCCATGAAACAGAAAAGAATGATTATTGTTTTTTTTGTAATGTGGCTTGGCCCCATATCACCCAGAAACCTGCATGCCATTAAAAGGGTAAGAATTTCTTACCAGCCAGATTTCTGGCCTTTCTCTCTGTGCAAACCAGTTGAGTAAGCGGCAAAAGTCACTGTTTTTCTCCTCTACAAGATTTTGTTTAATAGGAAAAAGGATTTGTGAGACTAGTCTTAGGGTCTAGCGAATCTTGTGTACTTTGTGCTATAATTTGTCTTTCTGTATTATTCCATGTGATGGTTAATACTGAACGTCAACTTGATTGGACTGAAGGATGTGAAGTATTGCTCCTGGATGTGTCTGTGAGGGTGTTGCCAAAGATTGACATTTGAGTCAGCAGGCTGGAAAAGGCAGACCCATCCTTAATCTGGGTGGGCACCATTTAATCAGCTGCCAGCATGGCTAGAATGTAAAGCAGGCAGAAAAACGCAAAAAGACTAGACTTGTCTAGCTTCCCAGCCTACATCTTTCTCTGGTGCTGCATGCTTCCTGCCCTTGAACATCAGACTCAAAGTTCTTCAGTTTTGGGACTTGGACTGGCTCTCCTTGCTCCTCAGCTTGCAGATGGCTTATTGTGGGACCTTGTGATTGTGTGAGTTAATAGTTAATAAACTTCCACATATATGAACATATATATATTTATATAGAGAGAGACAGTGCAATGTTCCACAATATTGAAAAGATATTTCACTGAGGCTGCTGTGCAGCCTAATGCCAATCAGCCCACTGTATAATCATACCTCATCCCCTGATTCCATAGCTCCTAAATGTCCAGGAGCATGCTTTTTCTTATTTAAATGCACGAAGATAGGAGTATCACCCTGTAGTAATAATCACTCACTCTAAGCAACTGCTATTAACCATTTTTGAAAGTATGTCTCCTAGGCTGGGTGCGGTGGCTCACGCCTCTGATCCTAGCACTTTGGGAGGTTGAGGTGGGCAGATCACAAGGTCAGGACTTTGAGACCAGCCTGGTCAAGATGATGAAACCCCATCTCTACTAAAAATACAAAAATTAGCTGGGCATGGTGGCAGGCACCTGTAATCCCAGCTACTTGGGAAGCTGAGGCAGGAGAATCGCTTGAGCCCAGGAAGCTGAGGTTGTAGTGAGCTGAGACCACGCCATTGCACTCCAGCCTGAGCAACAGAGTAAGACTGTATCCCCCCCAAAAAAGTATATCTCTTATATAGCTATTATAAATCAAGGTTAAAATTTCCTCATAATGCAAAGTAACTTCTGGTCCCCCTAAAAGTCAAAAAGATTAGATACAAGAGGAAGAAGGAACATACAGGAGTAAATAGAGAATCAAACAGAATTCTGTTGACTGAGAAATTTTTACAGAGGCAGAGCAGGGGCTCTAAAACAATATCTGTATGCATATAGCCCAAATATCAGCCTTAATTAAGTTGATTTTTAACAACAGAGCTCTCAAAAGAAAAATACTTTTAAATCTTTTATTACTAGATTTTAGCTGAGACAGCCTATATGTCTGGCTTTCGGTGTTTTTTTTTTTAACCAAAGATAACCTCGTATGTGAAATCAATAAGCCTTAACTAAACTTATGAATAACCACAGACACATGAGATGGCAAGTTGTTTTTACAAGATCTGGAATTGCCCCAAGTAGCTCAGAGAAAGGAAAATTCAAGACAGGATATCAGAACCTGTCCATGGAGGGAAAAATAATCACTAAATTGCAAAACCCGCACAAGTATCAATCCAGAAAGGGCTCATTCCCTAACCAGGAATTGAACCCAGGCCACCATTAGTAAAAGGCCAAGGCCTTAGCTAGTGAGCTACAACATGGGGAGGTCACCATTGCTTTTCCCATAAGGAGTCTAGGGTAGACATTTTTGAGCTTGCAAAGGATTTTAACTGCTCAAGAGAATTCTTAAGGCTAGCCATGACATGAACCCCAAAATTCCCACCGTCCAGATGGTGGAGACCGGGAGAAAGTATTCCCACATAGCCGCAAAAAGAACTTTAGGCACTGTCTCTTCCCATAGCGTTTCTCTCTTTTAGGGATTCAGGATTTGTTGTAAAAATGGGATTCTTAATTTTGGGGATCTATTCTCTCCCAGCTATGCCTGGCTACTAGGCCCTAGAAACTGCATGCCTTGCCGGGCGCGGTGGCTCAAGCCTGTAATCCCAGCACTTTGGGAGGCCGAGGCGGGTGGATCACGAGGTCAAGAGATCGAGACCATCCTGGTCAACATGGTGAAACCCCGTCTCTACTAAAAATACAAAAAATTAGCTGGGCATGGTGGCGCGTGCCTGTAGTCCCAGCTACTCAGGAGGCTGAGGCAGGAGAATTGCCTGAACCCAGGAGGCGGAGGTTGCAGTGAGCCGAGATCGCGCCATTGCACTCCAGCCTGGGTAACAAGAGCGAAACTCCGTCTCAAAAAAAAAAAAAAAAGAAACTGCATGCCTTCCTGGCCCTGTTCCTTAAAAGGCTCCACCCTAAAGCCAGTAATGCAATTAACTTACATCTTTAAGGAAATCTCCCCCTATACAGGTGTCTGCTTTTCCTGGCCTTTTTTTTTTTTTTTTTTAAACAGAATCTCACTCTGTTACCAGACTTGAAGTCAGTGGTTCCATCACAGCTGCAACCTCTACTTCCAGGGCTCAGGTGATTCTCCCACTTCAGCCTCCTGAGTGGCTGGAACTACAGGAGCATGCCACCACGCCCAGCTAATTTTTCTATTTTTTGTGAGGACAGGGTTTCTTAAGGTTGCCCAGGCAGGTCCTGGCTGTCTTAACTGAACTTTTACACAAACTGTTTTTTTGGTTTGAGTAAAATAAAATTCTCTATCTTGTTTCACCTAAGAGTTGTCCCTTTAAAAATGCAAATTCAGAGTTGCATAGCTGATGGCTGATTAGGGTAGCTCTTTTGGAAGAGGTAATTAAGAAACCAATGGTTTGAAGTAGAAAAGAGAAACTTAGAAACTGGCAACTACTAGATCTATTTCTGCCTGTCTGCGTATTTATATGTGTCATATGCGTGATGCTTTACTACCAAAATATATGAAGTAACTCTAATTAATTGGCTTAAAGAAAAACACGCAATTAAATCAATTATATTGTCAGAAAAATTAAAACTTTAATCCTTTTGGTTCATGAGACTCTAATAATCTGTAAAAATCAAGATAGCTTAAAAACTGTTGGTAAAATAAAATGTCTTCAAAATTTAGACATTTGGTCTAAATTAGGCAGCCAGATCCTGTGTTTACTAGATGCTTTAAGGTAATAAACTGCTTATATAACTTTTTTTTTTTGAGACAGAGTTTTGCTCTTGCTGCTTCGACTGGAGTGCAATAGCGTGATCTCGACTCACTGCATCCTCCGCCTCTCAGGTTCAAAAGATTCTCCTGCCTCAGCCTCCAGAGTAGTTGGGATTACAGGCATGCACCACCACACCCAGCTAATTTTTGTATTTTTAGTAGAGATGGGGTTTCTCCATGTTGGTCAAGCTGGTCGTGAACACCTGACCTCTGGTGATCCACCCACCTTGACCTCCCAAAGTGCTGGGATTACAGTCGTGAGCCACCACACCCGGCCAACTTTCTTTTTTTGTATGGACGGGTTTCACCATGTTGCTCAGGCTGGTCACGAGCTCCTGAGCTCAAGTGATCCAGCCGCCTTGTCCTCCCAAAGTGTGAAGATTCCAGGTGTGAGCCACTGTGCCTGGCTACTTCTATAACTTTTGATGATTGTTTGACTTGCCTGCTAGATCCATTAGATTCTAGGTAAGGCCTGGGGACATGTAGAGTTAGCCATGACCCCAAGCTATGCTGGAAAGATTGCAACATCGTCTGCAGTTCTGCCATGTGGCCTAGGCTCTATACCTGGTACATACTTAAAATTGCTTAAACTAAGAGTTATGTGTTATTTTTTTTTAAAAAAAGGCATGGGAACATGTTTTTAAGAGTAATTTTCTCTCATTTAGATAATGTCAGGATTGTTTTAAATTTTAAAAAGGCCAGTGTGGTGGCTTATGCCTAATCCCAACACTTTGGGAGGCTGAGGTGAGAGGATTGTTTGTGCCCAGGAGTTCAATACCAGCCTGTGCAAACTAGGGAAGCCCCATCTATTAAATAAATAAATAAATAAAAATTAAAAAAATAAAAAATAAATAAATAAATAGCTGTGTGTGGTAGTATGGTGGTGCATGTCTGTGTTCCCAGCTATTCAGGAGGCAGAGGTGAGAGGATCTCTTGAGCCTGGGAGGTCAAGGCTACAGCAAGCTGGGCTCGTGCCACTGCACTCTGGCTTGGGTGACAGAGTCAAGGCCCTGTCTCGAAAAAAGATAGGATAAAACCGAATGTTTAAGCAGGTTGTAAAAGATTTGTGAAAGATAATTTTGTAAAGGAAATTCTGTATATGAGCAAGTTGGCTAAACTTTAAAGGATGTTATTCAGTTTTTTTCTGTAAATTGAACGTGAAAATAAAAGCACACTGATGCAGGGCCAGAATCTGAGCCCATGGGTCTGAATAACAGGGTCTTCTTCAGGCATTGATCTACTCTTTAGCAGAAAATTATAAAGGATTATGAAAGGTTTATGAAAATATTATGCTCAAGCTGATTACAATTGGATAGATTTGTTTATAAGGTTTTATTAAGAATTAAGTTTAACATTAATAGTATACTAATGCAAGAACAAAATTTAATTTTCTGTTTTAAACAAGGTTCTTATGTAATATTGAGAGAAAACAAAAGATTTTTGTTTGACTTTTGAGTAAACGACAGGAAGAAAAGGAGAGAGAAAAGATGGATTCATTTTGTCTCATGCCATTTTGAGTCTTGTTTGAAAAGCAGTCTCCTCTTTATAAAAGTAAAGGTTTTTGCCTTTTCTTAAATTTTTGAGCTGTCACTTCAGCTAAATGAATGATTTGTGATCCTATTTTGTGATATCGATTATTTTAAACCTTCAATATTTAACAAACTTTCCAAAATCGTATTCTAAATTACATCTTTTTTTTTTTTTTTTTTTACCTCATTAATCTTTTTAAGTGCAAAAGAGACATATTTGGCTGGGCACGGGAGTTCATGCCTGTAATCCCAAATCCCAGCACTTTGGGAGGCTGAGGTGAGCAGATCACTTAAGGCCAGCAGTTTGAGACCAGCCAGGCCAACATGGCAAAACTCCATCTTTACCAAAAATACAAAAAATTAGCCAGGTGTGGTGGTGTATGCCTGTGATCCCAGCTACTCAGGAGGCTGACACATTACAATCGCTTGAGCCTGGGAGGCAGAGATTGCACTGAGCCAAGATCATGCCATTGCACTCCAGTCTGGGTGACAGAGCAAGACTCTGACTTAATTAAAAAAAAAAAAAAGACAGAGAGACATACTTGGTTTATTTGATATATTAAAATCACATAGGGACCATTGTCAAATATAAAATGGTATCTATCTTTCTTTGGGTTATATTCACATAAATGTTACTAGTATGTGTTCCAAAATTATTTGATTTCTATAATTCTGATATGTCTTGGTATATACTATCAGTAATAATTATGACTGTTGTATTAAATTACTACATGCCACGTAGATGACCAGATTTCCTTGTCGATTGCATCTTTAACTGTGGCTATCCTAAGACTTGTCATCCACAGACAATTGTAATCTTATTTTGATCCTTTTCAAAAGGCAGTTTATAATCAGCTATAGGACTCTGACAAGTGTTTTTCTTTTCTTTTCTTTTTTTCCTTTTTTTTTATTTTTTATTTTTTTATTTTTTCCCCCATTTATTTATTTTATTGCATTTTAGGTTTTGGGGTACATGTGAAGAACATGCAAGATTGTTGCATAGGTACACACGTGGCAGTGTGATTTACTGCCTTCCTCCCCATCACCTACATCTGGCATTTCTCCCCTTGCTATCTCTCCCCAGCTCCCCACCCCCCACCGTCCCTCCCCTATTTCCCCCCAACTGACCCCAGTGTGTAGTGCTCCCCACCCTGTGTCCATGTGTTCTCATTGTTCAACACCCGCCTATGAGTGAGAACATGCGGTGTTTGATCTTCTGCTCTTCTGTCAGTTTGCTGAGAATGATGGTTTCCAGGTTCATCCATGTCCCTACAAACTTTTTTTATTTTTTATACAGAGTCTTTGCTCTTGTTGCCCAGGCTAGAGTGCAATGCCATGATCTTTGCTCACTGCAACTTCCACCTCCCAGGTGCAAGCGATTCTCCTGCCTGAGCCTCCCAAGTAGCTGGGATTACAGGTGCCCACCACCAGACCCAGCTAATTTTTGTATTTTTAGTAGTGATGGGGTTTCAACATGTTGGTCAGGGTGGTCTCAAACTCCTAACCTCAGGTGACCTACTCACCTCAACCTTCCAAAGTGCTGGTATTACAAGCGTGAGCCACCATGCCTGGTCTTGACAAGTGTTCTTGAACATAAGTCTTTGAAAAGTATTCATGGGTATTCTTAACTTGTAGCAATATATTTTTTTGCACAATTGCATTAAGAATCTGTTTTCTTTTGTAGCAGGACACAATTGGAGATGCTGGTTATATTACCAAAGCTTTGGCTGGAATGATATGCTTTCAGATATAAACAGATTGCTTTAAGGAATTAAAGTTGACTTATAGAGTTGATAATAGCCCCTTGGGAAAACTGGCCGAGTACCTTGTATATATAGTCCCTGTAACAGGGTTCCTGGTCTATGGTAAATAAAGAATGTCACTTTCTGGCAGGCCCAGGAGCCCCAAGTTACCTTGAGACTGAGAGGAGGGGAATTCAACCAATTCATACTAGTATTTGCAGGCACAGATAAATCCATGGCTGAGCTTGAGGATTTAAAAAGTCCAATCTGAGATTCCTTATGAAAAAACAGCTCCAGTAAAGCCAATTTTTTTTAAAGAGCTTACATGTCAAATAATTATTATTGCTATACTTTATGCAAATAATCTGGTGAAGTATTATAAAACTAACACTTATTTTGCAAATAAATTTTTCCAATTATGATTTGTCTTTAGTAAAAATGGGGACTGGAGAGAGGAAAATTATGTTTCAAAAAATACTGTAAGGTCAGGTGGTGGCTCATGCCTTTAATTCCAGCACTTTGAGAGGCTGAGGCGGATGGATCACTTGAGGTCAGGAGTTCAAGACCAGCCTGGCTAACATGGTCAAACCCCATCTCTACTAAAAATTCAAAAAAAAATTAGCCGGGTGTGCTGGCTTGTGCCTGTAATCCCAGTTACTTGGGAGACTGAGGGAGGAGAATCACTTGAACCCTGGATGTGAAAGTTGCAGTGAGCCAAGATTATGCCACTGCACTCCAGCCTGGGTGACAGAGTAAGACCCTGTCTCAAAAACATAGAAGAAAAAAACACTACAGTACACCTGTTAGATTCTACCCTTGTCTGGTTTGCTGTTGTTGCTATTATCTGCAATGTGGACTGAATCCTGAATTCTGTCTGAGCTACAAGGCTCCAAACTCATGCTTTCCAATTTTTCTTCCATTTTTCTGACTTGGACCCAATGAAATTGTTACCACCTTTTTCCTGAGGCCCAGCAAGCTGAAGCTCATTCCTTGTAATACAGGCAAGAAAAAATGTATCAGACTGCCACTTCCTTTCTCCTCTATAACTAAAGATGCTTTGAGACCAACTTCTGGATAAATTGTGACCAACACTAACCTTTGTTTTTCTTCTGTTTTCATAGAAATGCCTCTTATTAAAAGTCTGTTTGCCTTCATCACATATAGAGGCCTACCACATCTGCAGTGCTACCTCCTGAAATAGGACAGAGCTGTTTAACTGAACTGATCTATTCCCAGAACTAAAAACTGACTAAAAAATATATGGCATGGTATATTTGAATGTACTCTTTCCTGTTCATCCCAATTTGTCTACTAACAACTTCTAACACAAATCTCTTTCTACTAGTGACACTGTGTCAGATTGGTTCTCAGAGCTATTCACCTGGATCCCTTAGGGCTTTAGAAAAATTCTACAAGGACTTCTGAAGATAGGACTTTCATTCCTAATATTAGGACTCTTTATCTTATAGTCTGCTGTCAACCTCCAACCAGGCTGAGAATACATGCAGACAGCTACAAAGCAGTTTCACTACTCTTACCCTGGAGCTAACCCTATCCCAACAACACCCCCTGTCAGCAGGAAGAAGTAAAAACAGTTGTTGGCTTTTTCCCATCTGCATAGCTCACACCTAAGAATAAGGTGTGGTGAAACCCAAAATGAGGGATTGAAACTACCTTTGCAAAAATTATAATAGTTAGAAAATTATAACATAAAAGAGATCTGACCTAACCAACCACATCTTGCCTTTAACCTCCAAACTCCCTGGCCATGGGCCAAGCTAACTTTAGGAGATATTTAGTTTATAGTGTAAATAATAATAGCCATTCCCAAAACTAAACCACCTTTGTAAAACTAATGAAAGGGCCACCCAGTCAGAAAGATGAGAGGGGCCTGAATTCTGCTAAGATGTAGGCATAAATGATTGCCAGCCATTATTCTAGAGGTTACAAGATTTGCAACTTCCTCGATTACTCCAGCAAAAAACATCACCATAGTATAACCTAAGATTGAAATTTTTGTCAGGCTTTTGCATTCCTGATGACCAGATGAATCCATCCAGACCCACTACCCCAAACCATGGCCTTCACCCAGAAGTGGACTCAGGAGGACCATTTTCCACACCCCTATGATTCCACCCACAGTCAATCACCAGCACCCATTCCCTAGCCCCCTGCCTGCCAAACTATCCCTGAAAGATCCTAGCCTCTAAAGTTTGGGAGAGGCTGATTTGAGTAATAATAAAACTCCGGTACCCTGTTTAGCTGACTCTACATGTATTAAACTCTTTCTCCATTGTAATTCCCCTGTCTTGATAAATTGGTTCTATCTGGGAAGCAGGCAAGAAGAACTCACTGGGCAGTTACAGTATTCTCTAGTGCCTGTAACAGTGCTGATCACACAGCAGGTATATAATAAATATTTCCTAAATTAATGAATTAATGAGTTCTGCTGGTTTCTTATAAGGGCTATTGCCTGGGTGAGATCACAATGGTCTGATCCTCACTTCCATATGTCGAGAAATAGTTCAGTCAGTGTACCAAGACTTACTGTCTCTGTGGAGCTACCACACACTTACTCAAACAGGCAGGAAGCTCTTTTGTAGTAGAGTAGCTGCTGAGGGAAGTAATTTGAACCAACTGTTATTTACTTAAATTTTTTAAAACTACCATTTTCTTCATTGTAGAGAAGATACAAAAAATTCTCTTGGAGCATATTTATTAAGGGCAAATGTTTTGAGAGTTTCTCTTTTCGAAAGGAGAGGTGTGTAAGTAGTTATTGCTCTGAGTAAATTGATAACAGGAAGTTATATGTTCTCACAATCTATTTGTTTATTTTTAGAGAGACAGAGTCTCACTCTGTCATCTAGGCTGGAGTGCAGTGGTGCAATCATAGCTCACTCTAACCTTGAACTCCTAGACTCAAGAAATCCTCCCATCTCAGCCTCCTGAGTAGCTACAACTACAGGTGCATGCTAACCTGCCTAGCTAATTTTTTAAAATTATGTTTATTTATGTCACCCAGGCTAGTCTTGAACTCCTGGGTTCAAATGATCCTCCTGCCACAGCCTCCCAAAGTGCTGGAATTACAGGCATGAGCCACTGTGCCAGGCTTGGATACTTACATTGTTATGTACTTTTCCTAGTATCACTTTAGAACAAACTCTCAGAAATGGAATTACAGAATTAAAGTATATAAATTTAAACATACTGTCAAACTGTTACAGTGATGAAGAGAACATTTCCCTTTGCCCTCTAAAGTCTTACTAAAAATCAACTAACAAATGGCAGATTAATTGGAGAAAAGGCATACAAATTTATTAACATGGATGGGGGAGAATCACAGGGTGATTACTCCAACTCCTTAGTCGGGTACAGAAACTAATATACCCTATATCATAGGGGAGAGAGGAAATGAGGAATGTAGACGATTGTTATGTAGAGTGGTAAATTATTCTTGTAGAAAATGAATGGACCCCAGGGACAGAAATTAATTTGTAAATGATTCTCTTTGGAATTTGAATGAGCCCTAGAGGCAGGCATTATCCTGTGAAAAAGTACACTGACAGAAAATTAACAAGGATATTCATGACTTGAACTCAGCTCTGGACCAAGGGGACCTAACATACATCTACAGAACTTTCCAACAGAAATCAACAGAATATACATTCTTCTCAGCACCACATTGCATTTATTCTAAAATTGACCACATAATTGGAAATAACACACTCCTCAGCAAATGCAAAA
This sequence comes from Sapajus apella, assembly GCF_009761245.1. Classification (NCBI taxonomy): domain Eukaryota; kingdom Metazoa; phylum Chordata; class Mammalia; order Primates; family Cebidae; genus Sapajus; species Sapajus apella. The sequence goes on from NW_022437301.1 coordinate 67,318, forward strand.
GAACAGAAGTAATAACAAACAGTCTCTTGGACCACAGTGCAATCAAATTTGAACTCAGGATTAAGAATCTCACTCAAAACTGCACAACTATATGAAAATTGAACAATCCGCTCCTGAATGACTACTGGGTAAATAATAAAATTAAGGCAGAAATAAATGAGTTTTTCAAAACCAATGAAAACAATGATACAATATACCAGAATCTTTGGGACACAGCTAAAGCAGTGTTTAGAGGAAAATTTATAGCACTAAATCCCCACAGAAGAAAGCAGGAAACATCTAAAATTGTCACCCTAACACCACAATTAAAAGAACTAGGGAAGCAAGAACAAACAAATTCAAAACCTAGCAGAAGACAAGAAATAACTAAGATCAGAGTAGAACTGAAGGAGTTAGAAACACGAAAAACTCTTCAAAAAAATCAATGAATCCAGGAGCTGGTTTTTTAAAAAGATTAACAAAATAGACCACTAACCAGACTAATAAAGAAGAAAAGAGAGAAGAATCAAATAGACACAATAAAAAATGATAAAGGGGATATCACCACTGATCCCACAAAAATACAAACTACCATTGAAGAATACTGTAAACATCTCTACACAAATCAACGAGAAAATCTACAAGAAATTGATAAATTCCTGGACACATACACTCTCCCAAGACTAATCCAGGAAGAAGTCAAATCCCTGAATATACCAAAAACAAGTTCTGAAATTGAGGCAAAAATTAATAGCCTACCAACCAAAAAAAGCCCAGGACCAGATGGATTCACAGCCGAATTCTACCACAGGTACAAAGAGGAGCTGGTACCATTCCTTCTGAAACTATTCCAAACAATAGAAAAAGAGAGACTCCTCCTTAACTCATTTTATAAAGCCAGCATCATCCTGATACCAAAACCTGGCAGAGACACAACAAAAATAGAAAATTTCAGGCCAATATCCCTGATGAACATCAATGCAAAAATCTTCAGTAAAATACTGGCAAACTGAATCCAGCAGTACATCAAAAACCTTATTCACCACTATCAAGTCAGCTTCATCCCTGGGATCCAACGCTGCTTTAACACACACAAATTAATAAATGTAATCCACCACATAAACAGAACCAAAGACAAAAACTCATGATTATCTCAATAGATGCAGAGGAGGCCTTCAATAAAATTCAACCTAAAAACTCTCAATAAACTAGGTATCTCAAAATAATAAGAGCTATTTACGACAAACCCACAGCCAATAGCATACTGAATGGACAAATGCTGGAAGCATTCTCTTTGAACACCAGCACAAGACAAGGATGCCCTCTCTCACCACTCCTCTTTAACATAGTATTAGAGTTCTGGCCAGGGCAATCAGGCAAGAGAAAGAAATAAAGGGTATACAAATAGGAAGAGAGGAAGTCAAATTGTCTGTTTGAAGATGACATGATTGTATATTTAGAAAACCCCATCATTTCAGCCCAAAATCATCTTAAGCTGATAAGCAACTTCAGCAAAGTCTCAGGATACAAAATCAATGTGCAAAAATCACAAGCATTCATATACACCAATAATAAACAGAGAGCCAAATCATGAGTGAACTCCCATTCACAATTGCTACAAAGAGAATAAAATACCTAAGAATACAACTTACAAGGGATGTGAAGGACCTCTTCAAGGAGAACTACAAACCACTGCTCCAGGAAATAAGAGAGGACACAAACAAATGGGCATGGAATTGAGAAGCAGGGGAATGGCTCACAAACTTCTCAATCAGTGAGGGGTGAGGAGAGTAAGGTCATCTTGGTTGTAATCATTCTCAGCTGGTCTGAATACAAAGGGCACTTCTTACAGCAGGTGTCCTGTTTTTTAAGATAAGCAGAGTTCTGTAGTCTTGTCAGGAACGTAAAAAAGAAAAGATAAGCAGAGTTAGAAATTCAGCTATGTCACACAGGAATTACACCGAGTAACAGTGTGAGAAGATTAAGCTCTATTCACCTCTATAAAAACTCTTGAACAACAAGATTCAAGGTTGCTGAATACATGAAGGTGCTGGGAATGTAGCATGCCTAGAGAAGGCATGGAAGCTCTGAGCTTCTTTCCCCATACCTTGCCCTATGCATCTTTTCCATCTGGCTGTTCCTGAGTTGTATCATAAACTGGTAAACACAAAAGAAACAATTGCCTCCTATCCCATCCTTTAAATCTCACAGCCTAGTTTAGAAAAGAAGACTGATAAATGCAATCACACCTCAACGGACTTCCACAATGGTTGAACTGATTTACACTCCCACCAACAGTGTAAAAGTGTTCCTATTTCTCCACATCCTCTCCAGCATCTGTTGTTTCCTGACTTTTAATGATCACCATTTCAACTGATGTGAGAGGCTATCTCATTGTGGTTTTGATTTGCATTTCTCTAATGAAAAGCAAATCAGTGATGATCAGCTTTCTTTCATGTGTTTGCTGGCTGCATAAATGTCTTCTTTTGAGAAGTGTCTGTTCATATCCTTCGCCCACTTTTTGATTGGGTTGTTTGTTTTTTTCTTGTAACTTTAAGTTTATTGTAGATTCTGGATATTAACCCTTTGTCAGATGAATAGATCGCAAAAATTTTCTCCTTTTCTGTAGGTTGCCCTTTCACTCTGATGATAGTTTCTTTTGCTGTGCAGAAGCTCTTTAGTTTAATTAGATCCCATTTGTCAATTTTGAAAGCCTCCACTTTTTGATGCTCACTTGCAGTATTTCGTATTGGCTTCATGTTATCAAACAGGAATAGACTCCATCATGCGGGACCAGCTTTTCTGGTAACAACACTTCTTATCCCCTCTTCTAGGGTGTTGGTGGGCAGGCCTGAAATCTCCAACCAGATTTTGTTTTTTCTCCTGCAAATCTCTATAACAAACATTTCTGACAGCATAGGTAACCACCTCCTGAAGTTCCCATTAAATCTTTTTTTTTTTTTTTTGAGACGGAGTTTCACTCATGTTACCCAGGCTGGAGTGCAATGGCGCGATCTCGGCTCACCGCAACCTCCGCCTCCTGGGTTCAGGCAATTCTCCTGCCTCAGCCTCCTGAGTAGCTGGAATTACAGGCACGTGCCACCATGCCCAGCTAATTTTTTGTATTTTTAGTAGAGATGGGGTTTCACCATGTTGACCAAGATGGTCTCGATCTCTTGACTTCGTGATCCACCCACCTCGGCCTCCCAAAGTGCTGGGATTACAGGCTTGAGCCACCGCGCCCGGCCCCCATTAAATCTTTTAACCAAATTCATTCCCTCTCACCTAGAGACCATCAAGCTTCAGATGATCACACAACAAAGCTTCCAGCCAGTTCTAGGTGAAGACACCGTCCGTAGTCATCAAGAAGCTGCCCTGCCTAAACTAGATAGAGCAGGGCAAGTTCTGTGATCCCCTGTAGGTAGGGACTATGCCCCAAGCCAGAAAGAAACAGTTACAGAAATAGACTCCATTATGGGGGACTTCATTATGTGGTCCCTCTTCCTCCCATAAAGATTTATGGGGATTGTATCTCTTGCCGGGAGCTGAGACAGGAAAATAGGGTCTGGAGACAGGGAACATAAGGCCAGTTCACATTTCAGCTGTAACAGGAAATATCCTCTCCATAGGGCATATGCTGTAAATGACTTTGTAACTTCACTTCATCTCTTCATTTACATAGGGCATACCCCAAGTAGAGGGCATTTAAACTCATAAAAACTCTAACAGGGCCTTTAAGCCCCTATGCTTAGTTCTGTTCCCACACTGTGGAGTGTACTTTCATTTTCAATAAATTCCTTCATCCCTTCCTTGCTTTATTAGTGCATTTGTCCAATTCTTTGTTCAAGATGCCAAGAACCTGGACATCTCCACTGTTAACACCAGGGATGCAAGGTTGGTTCAATATATGGAAATCAATAAATGTGATTCATCGCATAAACAGAAGTAAAGACAAAAACCACATGATTAGGTGGCTGGCAAGATGGCCAAATAGGAACAGCTCCGGTCTGCAGCTCCCAGCAAGATCAACACAGAAGGTGGGTGATTTCTGCATTTCCAACTGAGGTACACAGCTCAACTCATTGGGACTGGTTAGACAGTGGGTGTAGCCCACAGAGGCCAAGCTGAAGCAGGGCCAGGTGTCGCCCCACCTGGGAAGTGCAAGGAGTCAGGGAACTCCCTCCCCTAGCCTCAAGAGAAGCCATAAGGGACTGTGCCATGAGGAATGGTGTACTCTGGCCCAGATACTATGCTTTTCCCACAGTCTTTTCAACCTACAGACCAGGAGATTCCCTCAGGTGCCTACACCAGCAGGGCCCTGGGTTTCAAGCACAAAACTGGGTGGCCATTTGGATGGACACTGAACTAGCTGCAGGAGTTTTTCTTTATACCCCAGTGGCACCTGGAACTCCAGTGAGACAGAAGAGTTTACTCCCCAGGAAAGGGGACTAAGAAGCCAGAGAGCCAAGTGGTCTAGCTCAACAGATCCCACCCCCATGGAGCCCAGAAAGCTAAGATCCACTAGCTTGAAATTCTCACTGCCAACACAGCAGTCTGAAGTCAACCTGGGATGATGGAGCTGGGTGGGGGTAGGGGCATCCGCCATTACTGAGGCTTGAGTAGGTGGTTTTCCCCTCACAGTGTGAACAAAGCCACCAAGAAATTCAAACCGCGGATTGGCAAAGAGGATGTGGAGAAATAGGAACACTTTTACACTGCTGGTGGGAGTGCAAATTAGTTCAACCATTGTGGAAGACAGTGTGGCAATTCTTCAAGGATCTAGAACCAGAAATACCATTTGACCCAGCAATCCCATTCCTGGGTATATACCCAAAGGATTATAAATCATTCTACTATAAAGACACATGCACCTGTATGTTCACTGCAGCAGTATTCACAATAGCAAAGACATGGAATCAACCTAAATACCCATCAGTGTCAGACTGGATAAAGAAAATATGGTACTTACACACCATAGAATACTATGCTGCCATAGAAGAGAATGCACTTGTGTCTTTTGCAGGAACATGGATGGAGCTAGAGGCAATTAGCCTTAGCAAACTAATGCAGTAACAGAAAACTACATATCGTATGTTCTAATTTATAAGTGAGAGCTAAATGATGAGAACTCATGAACACCAAAAGGGAGCAACAGACACTGGGACATACTTGAGGGTGGACGTTAGGAGGAGGGAGAGGAGCAGAAAAAATAACTATTGGGCACTAGGCTTAATACTTGAGTGATGAAATAATCTGTACAATAAAACCCTGTGACATGAGTTTACCTATATAATAAACCTGCACATGTATTTCTGAACTTAAAAGTTTAAAATAAATATTTTTAAAGAAGCTTCCCAGGGGCTGAAATTGCTAGGGGAGCTTTCAGAACACTTGGTGTGAAGTAAGTGAGGCAATTTCCAGTGTTCTCACCCCATTTTATTCTACATCTCATCATTCACTTTCACAGTCCCCCAAAGGGGTTCTTGCCCATAGTCAGTACTCAAGGTCTTTTCTGATTTCTCATCAAAGTTAACCAGTCTTCCCAGGCATGGTGGTGTGTGTGCCCACAGTCCCAGCTACTTGGGAAGCTGAGATGGGAGTATACATTGAGCCCAGGAGTTCAAGGCCAGCCTGGGCAACATAGTGAGATTCCATCTCCAAAATAAATAAATAAATGAGCAAAGAATTTAGCAGTCTCTAGGATGAGATAAACCAATCTATGCTAAGGTATTAATACCTGATAATACAGTATTCCAAAAAGTAGGTGCATTAGAATAGGGTAATTGAGAAAGCACATGGAGTACATACAAAGTGAATTTGGGGGATCAGGTCCTGGAGGCACTGGGCTTAATTAGTGGGCTTAATTAATGGGCTTAATCCATTGCATGAATTTCTTCAAGTTGATTCCTTGTTGAAACTCATCAGTTGGACTGTTAACCACATGTCCTTCCATAGCCCCTACTGTCTTCGGTATGTAGTTGCACTTTTAGTAAAATTGATCTTGAAAGAAAAGATAAGCAATACCTTTTAATAATTGACATGAACTCCAGTACAACTTAATATCTATATGGCTTGATGTTTAATATTATACCCCATGTATGGTTGCTTTATTTTCTCATAGACACATGTTTCTAACTCAAGTAAGGGCTGAGGCCATATCTTCTACTTCTTTTCTGCCCATGGCATTTAGCTGAAGCTATACACAGAGTAGTTATTCAATACTTGTCAAGGAATTGAAGCAACACCTGATGATTGACTCTAAGAGAATATTTACCATCACATGGTTTTTGTATGTGTGTGTGTTTTACACACCAGTCAAATCTCCTCTTTTATCCATTTTGTTTACTACTATCTCCTGGTAAGTATCTACACAGCACAGCACTTCTTGCTTCTCTCAGTAATCCTCTTCTACCTATATAGATAGAAAGCCATGTTTATATTATGTGACTCTGACCCTATGGTTGCAATTGATTAGGGGTAGTACCTGATAGGGCTTTAGCCAATCAGATTCTCTTTCCTGGAAATTTTTCATTGGGACCTAGAGTTGGCTAGTTGGTCTCTGTGTAGAAAAAAAAAAGCCAAGAAAGTCATTTTATAAAAAGAGAGATGCCAAGATGAACTTTCCTGGGTTCCTGTGATGGCTTTCTGGTTCCTATTACCAATTTCTTCTTGAGGTTGGGTCACATCCTGCCTATAGATACCATGAGACCTCTGGCATTTTTATTTTGTAAATGACCATTTATTGATTTTTACTTAAGCCAGCTTGAGATACTATTAACTACTTAAAACCAGACTCTTCCATCCCATTATAAAAAAGTCTAGCAAAGGGGAGTAAGGCAATCAGACTGGTTGGCTGGCACACTGTACATATGTTGCATTGAAGAGCAGGCTAGGTGATGGAATGGTCTGTGAGCTGTTATGCATGCAGTAATCATTCTGAAATGCAAGATGTTATGATCTATGGTCCAGCTATTGTTACAGCCAGCCAGATTCCTCTTGCCAACTGCAAGAAAAAACCAATACACTGAAACAGCAGGTGTCACAGCAGAGAAAGAGTTTAATCATTGCCTGGCAGCTGAGCAAGGGAAAAAGGAGATATTACAAGATTTGCCTCCCCACGAATTTGGAGACTAGTGTTTTTTAAGGATTGTTTGGATGGCAGGGGGCTAGGGAGTTCTACTGATTGGCTGGGAATGAAATCACAGGGGTGTCAAAACTGTCTTCATGCATTGAGTAATTTCCTGAATTGGAGGCAGCATTGAGTCATTTCCTGAATTGGAGGCACTAGCCCAGGTGGCATCAGTTGGTCCACCAGAATGCAAAGTCTGAAAAATATCTCAAAGACCAGTCTTGGGTTTCATAATAGTGACACTATGTATAGAAGCAATTAGAGACATTTCAAATCTTATAACCACCAGTTATGTGACTTCTGAGCAGTAAATAATTATAAAAAATAAACTAGGACACTATGACTAATTACTGTTTAACTATGTCTATATCTTAGCAGAATTCAGGCCCCTACTGTAATTTTAGCTTTGTAGCATTTCATTAGTTTTACAAAGGCAGTTTCAGTCCCTGAATAGGGAGAGAGTGAATTTTGGGAAGAGACAATTATCATCCTTGCCTTTAAAGTTAAACTAAATTCCTCCCATAGTTAGCTTGGCCTACATATAGGAATGAGCAAAGGCAGTTCGCATGTGAGGTTAGAAACAAGGTGGAGTCAGTTACCTTAGATTTTTTTCAGTGTTACAATTTTGCAAAGGCAGTTTCACTATCACTTACAGAATCAGGGGACGTGAAGAAGGAAGGCCTAGTCCCTTTTCCAAAGCACGCTTCTAGTATCATATGGTTAAACACAAAGCACAACATAACAAGTGGATGTGGTTTATAACCATTGCTAAAGTTGCTTAATTTTTTAAAAGACTTTCCTGTGGTATGATTGACATATAAAAGCTGCACATGCTTATTATATACATCTCAATGACCTTGAGAATAAGTATATACCTGTGAAACTATCACCACTATCAAAATGATAAACAAATTCATTACCTCCCAAAGTTTCCTCCCATCCCCTTTGTTATGATGATTGTTTTGGGGGTTTTGTCCGTGTGATAAGAACACTTAACAGCAACAGATCTACCCTTTTAGCAAATTTTAAGTATACAATATTATTAGCTAGAGGCACTATGCTGTATAATAGATTTTCAGAGCTTATTTATCTTGCACAAGTGAAACGTTGTACCTTTTAACCTTCACCTTCTCTGTACCCCCTCCTTCCAGCCCCTGGCAACCAACATTCCGCTCTCTGATTCTATGAGTTAGATTCCACACATAAGTGAGCTCCTGTGCTGTTTGCCTTTCTGTGTCTGGCTTATTTCACTTAATGTAAGATGTTCTCCAGATCATCCATGTTGTTTTAAAGGATAGGATTTCCTTCTTTTTTTTTTTTTTTGAGGCAGAGTCTTGCTCTGTCATTAGGCTGGAGTGCAGTGGTATGATCTCAGCTCACCACAACCTCCACCTCTCAGGTTCAAGTGATTCTCCTGCCTCAGCCTCCCAAGCAGTTGGGACTACAGGCGCCCACCGCTACACCTGGCCTGGCTAATTTTTGCATTTTTAGTAGAGACAGAGTTTCACCACGTTGGCCAGAATGGTCTCGATCTCTTGACATCATGATCCGCCCACCTCAGCCTCCCAAAGTACTGGGATTACAGGCGTGTGCCACTGCACCCAGTCAGATTTCCTTTTTTTAATAAGGCTGAATAATATTCGGTTATATGTATATACCACAATTTCTTTATCCATTCATCTATCAATGGACATTAGTTGCTTTCCATACCTTAGCTATTGTGAATAGTGCTGCAATGAACATGAGAGTGCAGATATCTATTTGACTTACTGATTTCATTTCCTTCTGATACATACCCAGAAGTGGGATTCCTAGATCATATAGTAGCTCTATTTTAACTTTTTGAGGAACTTCCACACTATTTTTCACAGTGGCTATATGAATTTACATTTCCATCAACAGCATGCAAGGTTCCCTTTTCTCCACATCTTCTCCAAAGCTTGATATCTTTTGTCTTTTTTATATTCGTCATCCTAACAGGTGAGGTAATATCTCACTGTGATTTTGATTTGCATTTCCCTGTTAATTAGTGATGCAGAATATCTTTTCATATACGGTACCTGTTAGGCGTTTGTATGTCTTCTTTTAAGAAATGTTTATTCAAATCTTTTGCCCATTTTTAAAATCAAGTTGTTTTTCTGCTATTTTCTTGTATGGATTTCTTGCGTATTTTGGATATTAACCTCCTGTCTTAGTCCATTCCAGATATTATAACAATATCTCAGACTGGGTGGCTTATAAACAACATAAATGTATTTCTTACAGTTCTAGAGAATAGGAAATCCAAGATCAAGGTGCTAGCAGATTTTGTGTCCAGCGAGTACCTGTTTCTCATAGATGGAGCTTTCTATGGTGCCTCTCCACTGTTCCATATGGCCTCATATAGACAAACGACCTCCCTCTGGCAACTTTTATAGGGCCGCTAATGCCATTCATTAGGGCAGAGCCCTAGGAGGAAACTCCTAATGGAAACACTATCACATTGGAGATTAGGCATTAACACATGAATTTGGGGGTACACAAACATTCAGACCATAGTACCTCTTATCAGCTATACAGTTTGCAAGTAGTATTTTCTCCCATTCTGTGGGTAGCCTTTTCATTTTGTTGATTATTTAGTTTATTACATGGAAAATTTTTAGTTTCATATAATTCTACTCGTTCATTTTTTAAGCTGTTTAATTTTTTAATGCAGAATTGGAAACTATGAAACAACATGGTAAGAAAAAATATCGAGCCATCTCACTCCAAAACCATGGTTTAACCACAGCTCACATCGGCATGGAGGAAGGGGAAAAAAAAACACACCTGGCTTCTTATAACTCTCACCAAAGGTGGCAGATGTCAATTCCATGTGAATTGAACTTTGGCTGAACACTAAAGGATTATCTGTGTGAGAGAATGAGTTTATATTAGATCATTCCTACCTCATTATAATATATATGTTAATATTGAGATCATTTTCTCAAAATTTACACTAAGTAGCCTGGTATGAGTCTATCCTCTACTTGTTTTCCCCCAGTTGTGTTTCATTACCTTACTTTCTAGTCCATATTTGGAGCCGTCTTTACACTCTTCCTATTTAACCTTCTCGGTGGGCTCTGCCTAGCCCTGAAGGAAATGCCTCCCTACAAAAACCCACTAGCCTGCTTTCAAATTCAGGCCTCCTTATTTTCCCTCAGTTTTAGGTGTTTTCTTTTTGTTTGTTTTTCACTTTTGGAATAAATTTAGATTTACAGAAAATTTGCAAAGATAGTACAGAGAATTCTCATACATTCCCACCCAGTGTTCCCCAAGGTTAACACATTATATTATCCTGGTACATTGTCAAAGCCAAGAAACTAACACTGATACACTGCCATTATCTAAACTCCAGACTTAGATTTCACCAGTTTTTCCACTAATGTCCTTTTTATATTTCAGAATCCAATCTAGAATACTGCCTTGTGTTTAGCTGGCCTTCCTTTTAATCGGCAATAGGCAACCAGAAATTTGAGGGTGACCCATCTCTTGTTCAGGACATCCCTTGTTAGAGAAAAGCTGTTTTTACTTTTTACAAAACCATAAAGGCATGAAAACTGGAAAGCCTACCTAGTAAGTACGTTTGCTGGTTCCCGAGGACATCATTGCTCCACCGGCTCTTCTTCTGCCCCACCCTTGAGAGCCTGCGTCAGCAACTTTCTCCAACATTTAATGTGGCTTCTTCCACCCAAGAATGGTTTCCTACAATTTTTACATCTATACCTAGGGGAAATTAGAAACAATGCATAACCTCCAAAACTCATTTAATAATTCCAGTGATGCTTCACCTCTGCAGCCTCTTCTTCTCTAAAGAAAGCCATAGTCCTCTCTGGCTCTTCTTATATTTGGTCTCCTGGTTAAGTTCTTTCTTTCTTCCTCCTTTATTTTTCACGTCAGATGGGTAATGTGCTGAGATGTCATGACAAAGTTTAAGGGAGGCACATCGAACACAAGAGCATGAAAATCCAATCATCACTTATTAACTACAAAGGAATCTGGTCAAGTTCTTTCATCTTTTTTCAGTTATCTCCCTCTTTCACTGCAGGTGCACGCTCCACTTAACTAGCCCACCCTAGTAATTTTGAAAGGACCCAGCTCACAAAAGGAAGAGATTTATGTCTTCTGGTACAGGGGTGGGGGTGGTATTAGTGAAGGCATGGGATGCTATATGGATGTTCCTCTGTGTGCTCTTTTGCATTAAAATCATCCGAGACACTTTCTAAGTCACGTCATCTAGGACAGTTCTGGAGCAAGGGATAAAGTAAGAGTCGCTGTAGGGATGCACTGAAAGTCAGCTTTGGAGCTGGGCACGGTGGCTCATGCTCGTCATTCCAGCACTTTGGGAGCCCAAGACAGCTGGATCACTTGAGGCCAGGAGTTTGAGACCAGCCTGGTCAACATGGTGAAAGAAACCCTGTCTCTACTAAAAATACAAAAATTAGCCAGGCGTGGTGGCAGGTGTCTGTAGTCCCAGCTACTCAGGAGGCTGAGGCAGGAGAATCACTTGAACCATGGAGGCAGAGGTTCCAGTGAGCTGAGATCATGCCACTGCACTCCAGCCTGGGCAACAGAGTGAGACTGAAGAGAAGAGAAGAGAAAAGAAGAGTTAGCTTTGGCCTTAATATTTGGCCAAAATCTGCTCTCACCTTTGGCCTTACCCTTTGGAAGGCCAAATGTCTACCTCAACATTACTTCTGCCATCCCAGAACTCGTGCAAGATGTGATCTTATCTGTTATCATCATGTATAATCAGTACCGAACTGTCAGTAATGTAAACAAAGAATATCATTTAGATTTATTTTTAATATCTAAATATTTTCAAATATAGGTAAGCATTCTAGATGTCAATTGGGATGAAAACCTCCCTATATGTTGAAATGTTTCAGTCATTTGAAATATAAATATATATTTATTATGGCAGGAGTTAAATGCTACAATACTTAATGATGATTATGAAAGCATCTAATTTTATATACAAACATAGGAACTTACAAAAAGTTATTAATAAATAGGAAAATAGGTGAACACTCAATTCAAATATTAAAGGCCAGACATTGTGGCTCATGTCTGTAATCCCAGCACCTTGGGGGATCAAAGTGGGAAGATTGCTTGAACCCAGGAGTTTTAGACTACAAATTTTTTTTAAAAAAATTAGCCAGCTGTGGTAGCACACATCTGTAGTCCCAGCTATTCAGGAGGCCAAGGTGGAAAGATCATTTGAGCCTAAGAGTTTGAGGTTACAGTGAGCTATGATTGCACCACTGCACTCCATCCTGAGCCATAGTGTGAGACTCTGTCTCAAAAACCAAAAATAAAATAAAACATTATGATAATATGCAGTAGCCAAATACATTTAAGATAATCATATTCTTTTTGAGAAAATAATTTTTTAAATTATAAAACAAAAATAAATTCGATATAATTCTAATATTTGTAGAATTATTATTTTGTATTGGCATTCAGAACAATAAAGAAAATAACCTTTAACAACTTTATTGGCTGGGCGCGGTGGCTCACGCCTGTAATCCCACCACTTCGGGAGGCTGAGGTGGGCACATCACAAAGCCAAGAGCTCAAGACCATCTTGGCCAACACGGTGAAAACCCGTCTCTACTAAAAATACAAAAAATTGCCGGGCGCGGTGGCTCACGCCTGTAATCCCAGCACTTTGGGAGGCCGAGGCGGGGGGATCACCAGGTCAAGAGATCGAGACCATCCTGGTCAACATGATGAAACCCTGTCTCTAC